>NW_017177713.1:30390-31699 GCF_001652005.2 Ceratina calcarata
TATATAAGAATTTTCTTATTGTTTCCTATTTATGCGTTGTTATAATTCCCACATTTTCTTCACAACAGAGAACGATTAAATGATAACATTGAAACAGAGATTATAAACACACATCCTTCAGTTACGATACTTCATGATTCATCAAACTAACTTGAATGAAGTTCGACGAATCGAACAGAAAATTTCTGTTCACACACTAGCATCAAAAAAAAAAAAAAAACACAGGAGATTTGAAGGAACATTGTAACACCGGCGGAGAAATATTTACAGTTCCACGATGGAAAAATTGGTACGAAACTAGAAAGAGGCGAGTGCGAAAAATGTGATACAAAGCGGAGAGATACGATAAGATAAACTATCGATAAAGTTTTGTATCTTTATCAATCGTAATTTTATAATCCCTGGGCCGAATCGAGGTTCCGTCCGAAGGGATCGGGCGAATATCCGGCGCGGTGGGAAACGTGGAAAAAACACGAGAAGGCGACGGGTGATACAGAATATTCGGCGGGTTTAGAACTTTCACGAGGCGATCCTCGTTTAATGAAAGTTGGAAATCGAGAACACAAATTCCTCTGGTGTCCCGCTGGCGGAATGGGCGACACACCGAAATTCCACGTGAACGAGGGGGTCCCGCGAATAATGGGGATGGGGTCGATGCCAAAGGCGAGAATAATCGTAACGTACCTTAAAGTGGGCCGAGGAAGCAGCGGTTTGAGAAGAAGTCGATCGAGGAAGAAGACACAAGGTGGACCGTCGGTTTACTTGGTTCGTGCACGCGGATTGACTGAGGCTCGTACTAATAAGCGGGCAGTCGCGGCTGCCTGCTTTAAGTAGGCATATTCGTTGAACGCGACGAAACAGGGCTGACTTTCAGCGATACTAGTTTTTACACACGCCGCCGGCCCATCGAGATGCAAATGGTAGGAAACCGCGAGGCTCCATCTTTAGTCGGACGGGACGCATGCGTTCTTTCCACCATAGAGTAAATCGCATGGTGAATAGAAAATATGTTTATCAGTCACGTGCGGGTATTTTTACTAGAGATATTTCGACCGATTTCTATGTTTAGATAAATTATCTAGTGCTAGAGAAAAATATCAGATTGTAACTCGAGTTTCTTATCTTGCACGATTAGCGGGAGAACAGTGCACGTGTTAACCTGCTATTTATTTACGTTTCAACAATCAACAAATAATTAAACAAATGATAATATTGTTATAAAAGAAAGAATGAAACGTTTGACTGAAGAAAGGACTAAGCTTGTCTTGGAGAAACTGACGAAATAGTGAGTTTAATATACAGTCATGGC
>NW_017177713.1:33487-37721 GCF_001652005.2 Ceratina calcarata
ATTAGCGGGAGAACAGTGCACGTGTTAACCTGCTATTTATTTACGTTTCAACAATCAACAAATAATTAAACAAATGATAATATTGTTATAAAAGAAAGAATGAAACGTTTGACTGAAGAAAGGACTAAGCTTGTCTTGGAGAAACTGACGAAATAGTGAGTTTAATATACAGTCATGGCTGCATTTCAAAATGAAATAACCTATTAAATATTGAATTAAACATAATTGTCTGTAGGATACTTTAAATTATTATGAAAGACATGACGTTTAGTTTTTCTTTTGCAATTCTTACTAATAACAATGTTCGATAAATTTTTCTTACTATCAATTAAGCCTTTTTATGATTCCACTTCAATATTAAAAAAGTTGTTCCATTTTTAAGAATGTTCGCTTAATGTCTGGCGATTATAAATTACATAAAACCGTCAATTATAATAAATAACCCAAATTCTACTCGTTGGCTCAAGATTATATACATGCGGTATAAAATTGTAGGAACGAAAGCCAGTGAGTTGAATTTGTGACGTTAACAGAAATTGGAGCATTTACTATATTAAATATTAATTTATTTCAGTATTGGAACGAATGTGAAGCTACTGATTGATCGACCGGACGGTGTCTATTGCTTCCGGGAAAGGAAGAACAGAGTGTATTATGTTTCTGAAAAAATTCTAAACCTGGCGAGTATGGTAAACCCAGACAGATTGGCTAGCGTTGGGACGTGCTTCGGGAAATTCACGAAAACGGGAAAATTTAGGCTTCATATCACAGCACTGCATCATCTAGCTCCTTACGCTCAAGTAATTATTCTTTATCTATTCAATTTAGTAAATAAGAAGCTCCTGATTGATCTAATATCTTCTTTTAGCATAAAATTTGGGTAAAACCATCGGCTGAGCAACAATTTTTATATGGACATCACGTATCCAAGGCTGGCTTAAGTAGAATAACAGAAAATACATCACAGTATCAAGGAGTAGTCGTTTTCTCGGCGCGTGATATTCCACTGGTAACTATCAATTTTTAATACTAATTATATCTCCATGTTTTTAGCTTAATGGAACGGCGAGCTGAGGTTTGTGCTGAGACAGGAAATAGACATATTTGAACATTTCCTCTAAGACGATGTGACGAGAATTGTGGCACAAAAACTTTAACAACTCAGAAATTAATCATTTCCGAGCCTATGTTAAACGTTTTTGTCTTCTCTAAGCATCAGGAATCTATTCTTAAAGTTTTGCCGACCATTTACGAAACACAGTTTTCGAAATTTTAATCAAATACAATAAAAATATTGTTTAATGGGATGTTTCTTTTATATTACCAATAGAATTGCTAAGTATTTTATACGGAGGGGGTGGTGGGAGTCAGCCAAATGATAAGTGGTTGGTACATGTTTGGTCTCCGCATTAGAGATTGGTGGACTGATTTTAATTCCGCACACTGTGGGGGCTTTTTAAAACTAAATTCCATGCATAGCAGGTTAAAGATATGTCAACTGTCTTAAGGACAGAGTTGAATAGTTCAATGGGGCTCGCACGATACAAAAAAGATTTCTTTTTTGTCATTTTTTTTTAAAGATGTCAAGGTCATTTTCATTTTTCTAAATGAAACCACATTTTGGGCGCAAGTACCCTACAATGTTAGATGACTCACCTTGTATAATACTAAAAAAATTTTAAATTCTGTAAATTTATTAAAAAAATTATAGTGTCATGAAATTCGTGTCGAAAATTGTCCAAGTTTCAGTCAGAGAAAACGACCTTGTTCGATGCTTTTCAAGCTTCTCAACGCGCAATTTTACAAATTATCGAGTATTTTCTCTGATTTACCCCCGATTACGCTTTTATGCTGTTCCAGGGTTTCGGTGTTTCAGCTAAAAGCACAGCGGACTGTAAATACGCTGACCCAATGACGACGGTATGCTTCCACCAAGCTGACATTGGAGAGTACATCAGATCAGAAGACTCCCTAATATAGCAATTTGGACAGATACATCTTATATTTAATTTTTAAGCTCGTAGGAAATAAAATATTATTTAAATAAAACTGTGTTATTGAGACTATATCCAAAAATCTGAACGTTTATTTTAGAGCCACCGTACGACGTGATAATTCTTTTTCCCCACTCTGAGCAAAGACACATTGTTGCTCAATATATGCACGCCAGGAACGATAACTTCCTCAGTGTTCGTGATCTTTTGATAATTAATGTAAAAACCACCAGCCTCGATGATCCTCCTCGCGTCGTGATCGCTTTTAAAACAATTCGCCTTCTTCGCTAATTCGTAAACATTGATACCTGGCTCAGCGAGAAGTTCGACCACTGCCGCGCCGTCTAGTATCTGTATCAGTTCGTTCACGTTCATTCTAGCTAGATTCTCGATAGACTTATCGTAAAGAACGGCCGAAGCCCTCTTCGCCGCAGTCACACCCTCCTCTAAAATTAATTCCAAATAAGACAATAAAATTTTAATTTGAAAATCGCTGGACTTCGTTTGTCGAACTCACCGCCGTGAACAAGCAACGTGACGTTCTCAGCGAGGGTCTGTTGCGCCACCCTTAATTCCGGCTTCCGTACATGCTCCTGCATGATTCGTTTGATCTGACGAGTGGGGAGGAACGTGAAGAAATGAAGTAGGTTCTCTACTTCAGCATCTTCCGCTCTAATGAAGTACTGGTACAGTTGGAAACTGGAAGATTTCTGGGCGGAGAGCCAGACCGCGTTCCCCGTTGATTTACTGAATTTCTTCCCACCCTCAGCTGTGATCAGCGGCAGTGTCAATCCGTAAACCTGATTCTTTGTATACCTAGTGATCAAATCGTAGCCAGACACGATGTTACCCATCTGATCCTGGCCTCCGACTTGGAAATTGCAACCGAAATTACGGTGCAGGTGAAGCCAGTCGTATCCTTGGAAGAGCGGATACATAAATTCTGTGAGGCTCATTCCACTGTCGGATTGCAATCGAGCTTGAACAGAGGCTCTCCCAAGCATAGTCCCCATACGAAAATATCTGCCAAACTGGTTAATAAAAGCCAACAGATTCGCGTCTTTGTACCATTCCAAATTATTCAGAATTTTTATAGGAGTCAAACGATTAGGGTGTTTGCAAAAGTAGATTTCATGGTTCCTAATAACTTGCTCAATGTCTCTTCTAATGGAATACAAGTTGTCTTGCAGCACGACTTGCTCGATTTCGACGCGTTCTACTTTCCTGTAGCTGGGGTCACCGATTAATCCTGTCGCACCACCTAACAGGACGATCGCCTGATGGCCACATCGTTGCCAGTGCAACAGATTGATGAGAATTAACAAATTGCCGATGTGCAAACTGTCTGCGGTCGGGTCGAATCCTGCATACACGACCTGAGGCGGGCTTCTCCATAACTTGTTCACGTCGTGCCTGATGATTTTATATGAGAGATCCCACGGTTAACGTCTAGGTGTCGAAAGTAAATCAGAATATGTAAAACAATAATGCTTACTCGCAAATAGAGGGGAAGATATCTTCGTACAATTGCCTATTCTCTACGTCGAACACGAATTTCGTAGAGTGCAATCGGCGGCTGTTGAGATACCGGAACGAACGTAATCTAAATACGTTGTTCATTTTCAATCGACTTAACTTGAATGAAACTCGCAACTTAATTCTAACGATTTATTTGATCATTATTGCTAGAATCCTTGTTTTATTTAAAGCCACGAGAAAACACTGTAGAACATAACCGCAATTGTAACTTCCTTATGCGAACCGTCAGATGGGGATGTTACGACCGAACTTGTGGCAAATGTTGGTAATGCAAATCGTTACTGACAGAGTGATGAACCACAAGTGTTTCCGTTTCCGTTTGAGATCTGAGGCTTGAGAGACTTTTAAAGGGACCTCCTAATATTAAATATATGTATAATTATAAATTATATAGAACACACCTGTGATATGTAGAGACGACGAATGAAGTGAAAAATGGTAACGTTTTGAGTTAAACATTAAACTGAGCACAAGTACGAAGATAGTGTCGCGTTATTTAATCCGTGTGGACTATTGGTCCTTATATTACAAATTCGAAATACTGTGCAGATAGATTTGTGTTCAGTTTATTGAAGATTATTTCTTTTCAAATTAATTGTTTAAATTGAGGAGATTGAGAGGGAAGTATATACAGTAATTATATAAGTATTGTATAATTATTTTTTTATATAAATTGTATAATTATATCAGAGGAAAAGTTA
>NW_017177714.1:0-766 GCF_001652005.2 Ceratina calcarata
GTCATTCCAAATTTTCAGGCGTACCGACAAGGTGAATGCTACGACCCGAACACTGGGATCCTCAACCGTGACACCCGACCTGCGAAATAAACGTTGTATCCGCTTGGCAACGCAAAGTCACGATTTATTTAAAGATAAAACGTTCCGATTTCTTTCCATGAACCGCACAGTATTCGCGCGGGATTCGAGTCGTTCAGGCGAGCTGGAATCGCAGCATCCCTGAACGATCAATTCATAGCCTCGTTGCGTCCTGCAACCGGCCCTGGGGACCCAGGACGTGACAAGAGCAATTTTCTTTGATGACAGCGGTGGGATAAGTTCGTTGTGCCTGGCGCACAGCACCCGCACAAAGACCCTTTATACCGCGTTTTAATTTTGTCAGAGTTCGAAGCTATTTATAGAAGCATCGATACACATGAGAAAGGCGCAACGCCCTTACATCCCGAAGCGGATGATTTGGATCCTCGCGATCAAGATATCTAGGATTTGACCAACAAGGTCTAACGATTGCGGGATAAAGGCGCAGAGGTGGAGTCTACGCACAAGAGGTTGATCCAACCTCCTGCGGAATACCTCACATCCTCAGAAGATTCGCTTGCTGAACAGGTCCGCAGGTTGAGCGAACAGCTGGCGAGCCTGCAAGCCACCACGAATCCGTCAGGCTACCAGCAGCCTCCGTTCACACCTGGAGCCGGAACGAGGCAATTCACGCCAGCCCCCTTGGGAGCACCACCGATATGGAGTCCTTATTACCCGGGGTCGGCGT
>NW_017177715.1:0-766 GCF_001652005.2 Ceratina calcarata
AGACGATCTAGCTTTACTCGTAAGTACAAATTACTGAAATTTGTCCCGTTGTACATCTTTTCTGGTTCTTATATCTAAGCAGTATGAGTAATTCGGCTAATGGTCAAAACAGGGTAGGAGTGGGGATGTTTGGGATAAGATGAGTAAGGGAAGGGATGAATTGGATAGTTTTAGGGATGTTTGTAGCTGAGTAAGATTTGTTATCTAGGTTTTGAATATGTTTAGGGTTATTTGTTGCTGCGTAAAACTATATCAATGCTGATAAATTATTATCGTATTTCCGTAAGGCTGCTTTCCTCTCCCTCGTCATCGTCCTCCCCCTCGTCGTACTACTTCGTGAAATGAATTCGCCGCATTTTTCGCTTGAAATTCTTAATCTGCAACCAGAAAAAGAGATGATATTTTACGTGAATGATTAAAAATTAGAAAAATTAGAAAAGCTCAACTAGAGAAATTGTAAGAAAAATTGAGTTGCACGATTTCGTCTGTCTTCGTCACTCCAGTGTAAAGAAATCTCTAGTGGTATCGGGAACATTGAATGTGTTGAATTATTTACAGAACTAGAATAACAAAGATGAATCTTTATTTGTAATAAAATCTAGTTCTGTTAAAGCATGTTTTTCACAAGGCAATTCTTAGAAGCCTTAGTCATAAATCACTGTTCTTGGCAGAGGTCGGTTTTCCGAGGTAAGGCCCGGAAACGGTTTTAAGGGGAGGTAGACCCTTGTCCGTTTCGAGTCACTTCGCATTAGTTGCAGAGTAAAGA
>NW_017177716.1:0-766 GCF_001652005.2 Ceratina calcarata
AACCTTCAAAAAATTAAATGTATTGGGGCCATTTCTAGGTGACCAAATCTCAGAATTATTGTATTCTTAACTCGTGTAAAAGAGTTATCTATTAAGTAACGAGGAAAGTATTGTGAGTATAAATATTTTTCAGAAATACGAACTTCATTACTCGTGTATGCAAAACGATGGCTTTGATCAAATCCTCTTTCCCTTTATCCGCTAAACATTTCTGCGATCCATTTGTGGAGTCAGTAATTGCTTTTTGGATACGATAACTAAAAATGAGAATCGTCTTTAAACGGTTTCGTTTTGTGAGAATCTCTTTCGAGTGCATAAAACATTCGGAAAGGGAAGAAATGCCATTTTTCCTTTTACCTTACGATTCTCAACAAACTGACAACATGTTGCATATACATCACGCTCACCGCTTCTGTAGCAATGAACGTAGTAAAACCTACGAATATTGTGAAACCTACATAGATAGCGTCCAGGTAGAAGTATTTCTCTTGATCGCCGGGATAGTCTATTTGATACGGGTAATTGTGGGGTCGCGACGCGTTACGCGGTAACAAAAAGTCAAGAATCTCTGCAGAGAACTGAGCAGTCAGGAAGAGAAATGCAGAGATCCATACTGTATCTGCAAACAAATTATTTTATCCCATGAATAATTGAAGATTTCATGAGTGAAATGACCCTTAACACCGAAAAACCCGCAACATGGCGATTTAATTAAATATGTTCTATCTATAATAATATAACTGGATAAGTTTCATTCGAAAGTATT
>NW_017177717.1:0-766 GCF_001652005.2 Ceratina calcarata
GTTCGTGGAGGGAAAATATATTTTCTTCAAATTCTCGAAAAGAAGAAAGTAGAAAATATTACATAATAAAGATGGATTGATTTTCGGAGAAAATAAACTATTCTAATCAAGAGACTTTAACTCGTTCTCATTAACTGTGATCAAAACTTTGACTGAGGGATGTGGCGAAACGGAATTGACAGAAGTTGGAAACGATCATTCGGAGAAAGGGGAGGTGGGAGGGCGAGGGCCAAAAGCGTGAAGTGAACCCTTGCGAACGTGACGCCGTTTCGGAGTAGCGCGGATTATTTGCATTCGGTGATAGAGCGGGAGCACGTAGACGGGGATTACATGCGTCCTGAATCTTTCATCGGCCCCGGGAACGGGTTGCTAGCTAGCCGTGATTCGGCCTGTGCTCGCGGATTCGATTCGGTTCGCGGGCTTATGAGCGATGGGGCTGTTAGCTTTGACTTTCAGGCAACGTCAAATTTAACTCCGATGATTAATCGTTCTGATACTGTCGGCTAATAGTCATCTATGTAAATCGAATCTAACACCTGTTTTCTCGAAGGCATTCACAAGTTTAGTTATAAACTAATTCGTTGATAAAGAGCGTGACACAAGATTAAATAAAATGAATTAGGAAAATAATAATTCTCATGCTCAATTTCTCAGGTATCAATTAATAAATTAATCAAAAAAATCTTTTAGCAAAGAATTCGCGAAGTTAAATAATACGACTAATTTAAATCGTTCTTTAATAAAATATACGATATGAAACTAATTA
>NW_017177718.1:0-766 GCF_001652005.2 Ceratina calcarata
ATTTTTTCGAAGAAATAGTACTTTTATTTGACGTTTCTACAAGTTACATTTTGTACGATAAACCCACTTCGAGTTCAAGAAGTCGTACACTTCTTATTGTTAGTCCATTTCGATGATTGTGGCTCGTCAGCCTTGTAATTGTAGTTGTTGGCTCCGTCTGAATTGCATCCAGCTTACAAGAAGTCTTGGGTATCTGTATTACAATATTTCCTGTACCATTGTTTCAAACAATTCTTCAAGTCTTTCGTTTTCTGAAGAGAACTTCTGAACTCTGTGGGATGAAACATTTGAAGAAGTATCTATATTCTTCAGTATGAAAATTCTACTTGCATCGCGTACAGACATCATTTTTATTCTAATCAGAAGGGTACGTTGACTCAAGAAGTATTTGTCTATGGGACTCATAGTATGAATACAATTGCTTTCAAAGGGAACAAAGCACGAATCGTATAACGGCGAATTATAGCAATTATCCGATGTCGGAACATACACTGCGCCGCATCAACGTTCGTGTCTATCGCATCTGGTATTCCCGGCTGCATTGCGATACGCGTTCGCATCGAAGCGGACGGATCGTGATAACGATGCGGCCGGCTGGTTAATTAGACATTGCAAGGTCTGATAGACAATTAGGCTATTTAGTGGTCGATCATAATATCCATGAATTCACCGCATACCGTTTGGTGAACAATTATTACAGTATTAACACGTACATCTTTCTCTGTTTTAGGTATGTAACTCCGGACGTGGATCAGTTTACTTTTGT
>NW_017177719.1:0-765 GCF_001652005.2 Ceratina calcarata
GACGCGGAGGAAGAGGCCGCGGAGGAGGAGGCCGCGGTGGAGGAGGCCGCGGTGGAAGAGGCCGCGGTGGAAGAGGCCGCGGAGGCCCAGGAAACAGTAGAGGCGGCTATACAAATATTGTTATTGTATGTGTAGGCTTTGTCCGTTAGAGCCTAGTATATTTGGTATTGGTACTTGGTATACTAATTCTCAAACTCTGAATTCTAAAACTCTTCATCTATTCCTTCACTCGTTAAAACTACGCCCGTCAAAACTACTCTCTAGTGCATCTATTTTATTAACTCTACGAGTTAGTAAAATCGGATAATAAATAATGAGATTATAACGAAGAACAGTGCGATTGCCATCGAGCTAGGAATATTATCTCCGTTATCGGGACCATTGAATAAATTACTATTAGCGTCCAACCACCGATTTGCAGTTGACTTGTACTCATCCACCCATATCACGTTGCTTAGCGACTTCAATTTGGCAATATCCATTATCCGTAATAAAAGCCGGTTATTCTTTAACCACTTATCTATAGATAGTTTGTACCTGTAGAATGACACACTTCGTCTGTCGATTTCAATTACAGAATTCTTTATTAATCGTAAAGTGACGACTGTTGAAGTCTTGCTTCTGTCATTACAGGATCACTTGTATAGTATAATCAGAGGATATGGCGAGGTCGTAAAATTTATTAGGTGGCTGAAATAGGCCTGCTCTTAAAGGGGTAGACACCGAAGCTGCGGGACAAGGCAGGACGTCATTGTTAACCACAAA
>NW_017177720.1:0-765 GCF_001652005.2 Ceratina calcarata
AGGGCGGATTTTTTCCAAGACGGGCAAAAAGGTAGGTGTGCACATGTATATTTTAAAATGATGGGAAGCGGCTAGAGAGAACCGTAAGGTAGAATCAAAAACTGGCATCGCTGAAAGCGACGGCTTGGAGGAAGATTGTTCCCGTTGAGGTGAGGCAAGTACGGTACCGATGGGTGCCCCAGGATAAGGGTGGCTTGTTGCGTAAGCCGATTAGAGCATCACGGTAGTCGGTGGTGCCTCGTGCGGTGGCTTGCCGTTCCTGCCGCTATTGGTGCACAGGACGCGGATATGCCGGGCAGAGACATTAAAATCGCATCAAATATGTAGAACTGCTCTCTCGTTCCCTCCATACCAGCGGATGCGGGAGCCACTCGCCGACATCCGCGCAAGCAAAAAGCTTGTCTGTCCTGGAAGTCTCCGTTTCTCCTCCTTTTGCTCCCTGTGTTTCAGCCACCGCGTTTCGCGGATGAAATGTTTTAGAGAAAGTTCCGCAACTACAAACTTTGTTTAATAGAACGGCCAAATGTTTAATGTCCTTTCAATTTATAATTACAGCTGAAAGAATTATTCTTTATCGTAGAAGAAAAGAATACCTCCAGTCTTTTTACAGTTAAATCTAGGTTTGTATCAATGATCACGTTTGAAAGACGAAGTATATTTGTTGATCATTCGTATTTTATTTTTCAATTTCAAATTTGATGGACTTTATAGCTCGGGGAAACAGAGTAATATTTATATTTTTTTATCGATACCATACGATATACA
>NW_017177721.1:0-765 GCF_001652005.2 Ceratina calcarata
ATATTACGTTACGCTATTGACTTGCTGATCAATCGCTATTGACTTGCTGATCAATCGCTCCATCGTTATTGTTTCGTTTCCTTGCCGTTAATTATTGCTTGGTGGATCTTTTAACTTCTTTTGGGATGTAGTTAAATACTTTTCTAACTTCTGCCTTAATGGTTCCGTATTGTCTTTTGTGTCGTTCGTCACATTAGCACTTTCTAACCGTTTGCACAATTCAGTTCTTGCTAAAGCCGGTAGTAGTGCAGTATCGTCACTGTAAGCGTCTTGGCTATCACTAGCTTCACTTACTAACACCAGCTTTTACCCCTTGGTTCGTCACCTTCTCGTCGCCAATTGTCATGTATAAACGGACGTCGGAACGTTGTTTAACTAAGTATTTATTAATTATAATTCGGAATACAATAGCGGAACGTCGTATACATAAATATGCTCGATACAGACTGACTACGCACTTGCTCCACGATCGGCTCTTCAAACGCTCCCCTCCTAACGGCCCTATTCGTACATTACAAATATACTGGTATATAGAAATATACTACATACGTTAATATAAAGATAAATGCTAAATGCATGCAAATATAAATGTAAAGTTATGAAACCTTTCCACAAAATGAAATACATTATAAATATAATACTTACAATCAGTTCTCAATTGTTCAAACGTCAATGACTTCTTCGACATGTAAGGATGTTGATGTACATGGTGTTAGAGGTCCTGTTAGTGCTAAATAATCGCGGATAATAAGAAGGATGCAATTC
>NW_017177722.1:0-766 GCF_001652005.2 Ceratina calcarata
ATTCTGCGAGTCCTTGGTCCCGGTCGCGATCTGGTCGAGTCTGGTCACGTCGCGGGTGTTCTCGTCGCGGCTGTTCTCGTCGCGGCGGCGAGGGTGACCTTGCGCGAGTCTTTCGGTGGCTCTTCTTTTTCCTCGGTTGGGCCTTAGCTTCTGGTTCGCGTTCCTTGCGCTTGGAACCAGCGGCCTCCTTTGCCTTNTCCTTCTTTATTCCAACGGAACACATACTTTCCGGCTCCCACATGCCACCGGAATCTCCTGGTGGTAAACGGTATATGTCCCGGCACTGACACTGCACCATCGATGGCCACCGGGAATATCAACGGAGGCTGTATCCGGGGCTCCGGATTTGGTGACACCTCCGGAGTAGGGTCCGCGTCCGGTAGTACCCGCTTCGGGATCCGGTAGCTCCTTAGGCTATCTCCGGGTGCCTCCGATGTTTTCGTAGGAGTCGTCTGGGTGTCCATCTCTTGTTCGCGCGGGCTGGTCGAAGCCAGTTTTAAGACCTTTTCAAAGGTCGCGTTAAATTTTTGGCCGTTCTGCTCTTGCGACATATCGACAAGTAATGAGCGCGACGCCCCTCGCGAGCTATTTACATGCGGCAGAAATCCGAAAATTCTCGAATCCCCCGTTTTGTCTTCGGCTCGAGAGAAGTGGTATCGGAGCACCGACACCCTTCCCAGGTGGTCTAATGATTGGGGGGGACAAGGGGACCAAATCGTTTCGAATTCGAAACTGTTATGTCCGCTGTCCTTCTATTGCCGTGCTA
>NW_017177723.1:0-764 GCF_001652005.2 Ceratina calcarata
AAAGTATTATTCGCAATCGTATATCGCGCACTAAATTACTTCCGTGTATTTATGTATGTACAGTAAATAAGCGGAATGACACAAAAATTCTATGAAAACATGATATAAGTATCATTCAAAGAGAAAATGCGTAGAAAGGTTTATAACGATGGATAATAACTGTCTACTGTTCTTTTAATGTTTTATGCGTCTCTTCTAATCAATCGAAATTAAAGAGACAAAAGCAAATAAAACGTAAATGAAACAATTTTTACTTCCCGTTTCGCGGTTGAAGTAACTTTGCGACGTAGTTGCTTTCAGTTCAGTTTAAATTGCGATCAACTCAAATTTTACAATTCCGAATACAAATTGTTACTCATACTCTTATATCCTGTTTTGTATAATCCTGTTGTGCAAAATCACCTGTTCCTGTACCTTTTTCAATAATCTGATGTTTCAAACAAAAATTTAGGTACGAAAAAAAATGGCACTTGTAAGAGTTGTATATGTAAGAGTTGTATATAGAGCATAAGATACTGCAAACACTGTTGCCGAAGCGGTCGAATGACACAGGAGTCGGCATCCTTTGATTGGGCAGGGCCAAATATTGGCCGACGAGAAAAGAAGGCAGAGACGATCGAGACACGTCGAGATCGAGACGTGCACGGCTACGCTTCCGACAACTTCTTTATATATTCATATTAAAATCAATATCAAATAATTATTGCGCGTTATTCTTCGCCCTCAAACCAAGGCCCCCTTACAATTTCAGAAGTGGGATTGTG
>NW_017177724.1:0-765 GCF_001652005.2 Ceratina calcarata
ATTTTGCGAACGCTTCGTGTTCGTCATCTGTTCTTTATACAATCCGTTCTGTTACAAACACTTGTGGATGTGCAATGTATATCATAACCGTATGGAAGAATTATTCGCATATTCGAAAATGATTAAAAGCTTGCAACCCTGCCCTGTTGTACTACGATTTCCGGCCCACCCTGTATAATAAAGTTTTTTCATACGAATATTGAATTTCAAAACTCGTTAAGTACGCGTGCACTTGAATAAAATCTGCTTCGTTTTCTTGATCGCAATCTGATCGATCAATTGTGTGCTTGATTCAGCTCCTTGACTCTCTGATTTAAAATGCCCGGATTGAGATTTTTAACAAAGAAGATATACCTATTCAGTATTTAAAAAGGATTTTAATACTCAGTGTCAGGTTTCTTTAACATTATTTTTCCACCGTGTCGTTTGATTTAATTATTTGAGTAAATGGNCGATCGGAAGAAGGAAATTAAAACAAACGATCCTGGAACTCGGTAAAATATCGGCGTGGAATTAGTGGAAGATTCTGACAAATCGATTGGCCTTCGGCAGCCGGCCAGGTCCATTCGTATTTGATGGTCGACTCTCACTGTCCGTGTACGGAAAAGGAAAGGGACAGAAAGGGAAAATTAAACATATTAGGGGTTAATTCTTTCGCTTGTGACGTGTTATGTTCCAATTTACTTTTCGCCACCCCTTCTCCTTCCTTAACTCTTTTTCTCGTTGTTGTTCCTTTTCATTTCATATATTATTCGATTCTTCATA
>NW_017177725.1:0-764 GCF_001652005.2 Ceratina calcarata
AGAATCGTAAAAGATTAAAAAAATAAAGGATAAAATGATCCCAATGTTTTAAGGGTCTGACCAATGATAGAACGTACTACTTACAGCCTAAATCTACTAACAACTTAAAATTCCTTGTACTAGTTAATCCCTAAAGTTTGTTAAAAATTCCATAAAGCCGTTAAAACCTTAATCGAATAAAATGAAATTAACATTACACACAAATCTCGTTTTATCGTAAATCAGTTCAACAATACGTATCGTTGATACTGTGCAGAAGAATAGTCCACGTCGAGAGGAGTTGCAGGCTGTGGAACAGATGTCAGGGAGGTCGGGAAGTAACGAGCGAGCAGAGGTGTTACAGATAAGCGTTCGCAGACCGGAAGATCACCAAGGGAGTTGTATCGAGCCGGTCGGTCGGGTCGCGAATCAAAACTAAAAAGCGTCCGCGCGAAATTCACGCCGCGATAAGCATCGTTGCCTGTCCGGCTTACGTGGCCTGGGAGCGACTGAAATTGTAAAATGAATTCTCGGCTACGAACTTCCGATTAACCGGCGTTCCCGGAATTCTCCGTTGGATCGTGGAATGCACCGCGTCCACGTCCATCCTTGACGTTACGTACGTACATTCATCTTGTACCTTCCTGTTCATAAGTTACGAAACACTTAATGACACACCCAATTAAATAAGACAACAATAATAGCAACAATTAATTAAATAAAGCTAAAAAATTTACATTATATTTGAATTAAAGCTTGTAACGTGAGTTATACTCTATTAGCAT
>NW_017177726.1:0-764 GCF_001652005.2 Ceratina calcarata
TTATAATTATCTTTAAATCCAATATTTCCTCGGAGTTCATTGAAATTTCATTTAAATAATCGTAAAACTAATTCAAAGCTTATTCAAATTCAACGAAATGAAACGCGAGTGCACGACTTTAATTCAGTGCGCGCTGCAACGAAAGTTCAACCTCGGAAGCCAACATTCGTTACAAAACCTCTAACATTGTTAGACAGTGATTTAACATTTACTTTTTCCGAATCGTAGTTTTCTCTCTCCAGTTTTTTCCCCTCAAATAAATTTGCGAAATAATTCGCTCAAGTATTTTAATATATTGCATAACGAACTACGGCGAACCGTTAATTAAATTCAAGTCAAAGCTATAAGCGACCCTCTACCGACTCAACATTTTGTTTCCACTAGAACAAATAATTAGAGCACATCGCGAGAGTATTGAATAACAGTGGCGGCTCGCCGTCAGCCTTTGTATCCGCTGGATTCGTCAATTATTTTAAGCTTAATAATCTCAACGGTATGTCTGAACTTAATTTCATTCCCTTTCAATTTCATTAAGACGATCGTATGTACTATGATAACATTCCTTAATTTATTGTAATTTACGGCTACAAAGTAACGTTGACTTTCCTAATTATATTTTATCATCGCCTGAACGAAATTTTATTAATCATACATAAACGCGGAAATTAATTTCCTTCTATCAATTTGTCAGAGCAAAAAAAATTAAACGTATTTTAATTAACTTCCGTACACGTGCCTTTTCTTATCTATATATAAACTGTAAA
>NW_017177727.1:0-764 GCF_001652005.2 Ceratina calcarata
ATTCTCTAAGAATGAGAAACTGGAGGTTTCACTTAAACGAATTTAAAGAAGCTAAACTTCTTAAGCTCCTATCCTTGTCCTTAAACCCTTAAACCCTCTTGTATCCTCTTAGGAAAATTTCGTTAGGCAAAGTGGGGTGCTGCCATTTCTCCAAAACGTTTATCTAAGAACCCCAAGAGGACCGCATACGATTATTTTAAAATAAAAGAGATTAACCATTCGTTATATCCATATTTGATGAATACCAATCATTGCAGTTGATGAAATGTATCACGATTATTATTAGTAATTAAAACAAGATATCATTTTAAGTAAATGATTCGCGAGACACTAAAAAATGTTCGTTCCTTCGTTTATTCAATTTCGCGAACGATTCGCATTGTGGAAGAATTTAATAGCTAACAACGTTCGTGTACGTCCGGTAATTTTCACCGGGAGATACGGTGGCGCATCCTTCATCCAGTCGCTTATTTCACGACCTTCCCATCCTGTCAGCCAGAAAATTTACGAACGATATAACGAACTCTGTGGAAATGTTCAGTACTGAAGGGCCGAAGGAATAGTTGAATCGTAAAAAAATTGCCCACCCTTCCAACGTAATAGACGAGCATCGCGTCGGGCCGAAACGGCCGTTTTATATCCACGAACAGACGCCCCAGCCGAAACGTGAAGGTGACCTTAAACATTTTTCGTACGGACGTTTCAATTTCATTTTGAAACCTTTCATATTTTACGGCCCTTCGAAGAGTTCAATATTGTTCTCA
>NW_017177728.1:0-764 GCF_001652005.2 Ceratina calcarata
AACCTAACCTAACCTAACCTAACCTAACCTAACCTAGCCTCTCCTGACCTCACCTTGCCTCTCCTGACCTCACCTTGCCTCTCCTGACCTCACCTTGCCTCTCCTGACCACACCTAGCCTCTCCTGACCTCACCTAGCCTCTCCTGACCTCACCTAGCCTCTCCTGACCTGACGTTGCGGCCCGGCTTGGCCGGGCCGCAACGTCAGGTTCGTAGTCTTTCCCAACTCATATCCTACTGCTCCTCCACGATCCTACACTCATCTACCTTTCCTTAATCTCTACTCTTTGCCATCCTTCCTTCCTTCCTTTTTTCCCCCTTCGTCTCTTTCCTTTCTCCTTTCTCTTCCTTTCCCCCTTCCTCTCTTTCCTTCCTTCTCTCCTTCCTTTCCCTTTACCCTTTTACCTTTGTCCTTCCGTCTCTCCTTCCTTCCTTTTCCCTTCTTTCCTCGCTTCTTTCATTTTCCCTTTCTCCTTCCTTCTCTCCTTCTTTCCTTTTCCCTTTCTTCTCTTTCCTTTCTCCTTCCTTCTTTCCTTTCCTCCTTCCTTTTTCTCTTCCCTTCTCTTCCCTTTCCTTCTTTCCTCCTCCTCTTCTTCTTTTCCTTTTCCCTTCTTCCTTCCTTCCTTCCTTCTCTCCTTTTTCCTTTTCCGTTCTCCCTTTTTTTTTCCTTTCTTCCTTTCTCCTTCCTTCTTCCCTTCTTCCTTTTTTTCTTCCTTTCTTCCTTTCTTCTTCCTCCTTTTCTTCCTTCTTTCCTTCTTCCCTTCT
>NW_017177729.1:0-764 GCF_001652005.2 Ceratina calcarata
ATTCTACCGACGTCTGATTTCTTTTTAATTATCGGAAATGTGTTTTTCTAAGGTACATAAACTTTTGGGATTGACTCTATAGATCATTAAACAGTTTGTAACACGATCTTATATTTTTGTGTACAAATCGGTCCCGTTTTCACAGGTATAGAGTATCCAGACCTGTCTATAAGATCGTGGTTTGTAATGCCGACGTCAGAATAGATACGCGAACTCGACCATCGAGAAAAACGTTTCAAACAAATAAAGCGGACAATTGATATGGATCTTCGTTTTTTAAATAGAAAGTTTCATTGTTTAAGATCTCAATTGTAGGATGACAAATAAATACGTTTTGTTCCTAACCATTTTTCTATCTGATCGACTAAGTAGTAAGATGCCTCACCTTGTATACCTTGTATAATACTTCAAATTGTACGATGCTCGTGCATCATCCATAATGCCCATTTGAGATTATGATTTGAGATTAATTTAGAATCACAAAATATAAATATTATGTCGTCATAATAAAAACGTAGTCATAAAGTAAATTAACGTACTAAAAACCTTATATCTTTGAAATGACGTTTGTTTATTTTATCATTTAAAAATTATACACATTTTTTTCTTATTTTTACATTTTTCTTTGTATCTCAATATTTCGTGGAAATTGGTCGAATTGTTGTTGTTGTTGTTTCATGTCACTATAAATTTTGACAAACAAATCGACTTCAAGTGGATTAATATATTTGTTATTGAACGATGATCTTGAAAGTTGAAAACGT
>NW_017177730.1:0-763 GCF_001652005.2 Ceratina calcarata
AACGAACGAAAACTGAACTGTGCACAGTCCCGGACTCTCGGTGAACGGAGTATAGCTGGTTTGGGAGGGAGTATATGACAGCGGACTGCATCCTCGAAATTACGAATAAAATTCATTAGTTTGTGGTACAAATTAATCCCTTGGCCTACGCGATATCTACCAAATGCGTGAGCTATAGTAAACAAGAAAGTCGGTCGCACGCCGTGCCATCCAACTGTTCAGCCGTGTTCCACCACAAATTCCTCACCACAAGTCTGACTCGTGGCTTTTGTTTATGACACAAATTATTTACTACGAGTCTGACTCATGGTTATAGGCCTTATAAAGGGTTAATGAAACATAATGCATATAATAATGAGAGAACTTTTTCTTATTAACAGGAAACATATAAAATCGGATATGAGAATCTGGAGAATCAAAAACCAGAGCAGAGTGAAAAAAGTGGCGACAATACTCAGAGAGGTTTTTAACATTCTCATATATATTTAATATTAATACATGATTTTAAAATAAAAGCTAGCACAAAGAGAAACAGAGTACAGAATATGGATCCATAAAAGTTTTTTATTTTTTTGACAGATGAAATGTTAACAGAGCTGCAAAGTTATTAAGAGAGCAGAGAGAGTTCGCAGAGAAAATGAACAGATAATTCGAGTTGATCACAGTAGTGGTCAACAAAGACTACGAAAGAGCAAAAGAAAGTGATGAATATGTTATAGCCCTGGAAAGGGCTAGATTCCTTGTCATTTGTCGCTTTCGTAAT
>NW_017177731.1:0-763 GCF_001652005.2 Ceratina calcarata
ATTAAGTACAATATAGTAAAACAATTATTCTCTCTCAGCACATTTCATTTTTATTTCAATTGAAAAGCACACGAGATTATTATAGAGACTTCTACGGTTTCCTACTCGTGTAGAAATATATTAACATCCAAGAGAATGGAGTATGAAAGATCTTTTGTGGAACTTATTAAATCAGTTTAAACGTAATTATAATTGTTATGCGTAGACCGACGTTGGCGGGATTAAATCGAGATCGATTAGAGCTCAAATAGTTTCGTCCGTTTCTGGGAAACAATGAGGAGGGCAATTCGCGGGACAAAAGCGTCGCGAAATCTCACGGACAAAAGATGAGACAATGGGGATCCCCCTTTTCTGTCATATCAGCTCGGGCAACGCGCATACATACATGTTTCTATCGACGCTGTCGCGGCCACACGAGCGCAGAAACGACCGATTTTTATTCCCCATACCATGCTGTAGGAATCGACAGCAACGGTTGTCTCGAAGGCTCGTTTGGATCGATATGGGACGGGCCAATGAGAAGACATTATATCATCTCAAATATTTCCTGAACGATCATTGATCTAAAAGATTACAATCTACAATATGTTATATCCAATTCATAGAGGTTCATAACAAAATTAATCCTTGCGAAAAACGAGAAGCCGTGAAGTCCATAATTTGACGATTTAATTAAATACAGTAGAATCTTCATCACATAAACTAATTTAAGTATAAATACAATAAAGGAATTTTCACAGAATATGATAGCTAGTAATTGGTA
>NW_017177732.1:0-855 GCF_001652005.2 Ceratina calcarata
AGAGAGAGAGAGAGAGAGAGATTGTTTCCCGTAGCTGAAACTAAGGGTGGAAGAATTTGCGAGGCGTCGCCGGGAGCCGTTTCCTTTGTCCCGGTTTAAGGCACGCTTTTCCAGCCCGATTCCCTCGTTCCAAACTGAAAGTCCTGTGCGAGGCTCGTGAGGGTGGCTCGGGGGGACAGATTGAGAACGTGCACGCGGGTCCAAGTCGACGGGGACGATCCAACTTGTCGTCGACAACTTCCGCCACCCTCTCTCTTTACTTTGCCGTAGCCAACTTTCTACGTGACGCCGCGCGACGAAAGACGGGCCAACGTCGAAACCTGCTGTTGAAACGTGGCTGCCCTCCTCCAAGCTTCATCCGAGCTTTGCCTCCCGTATTAAATATACGATGTGTGCAGGTTGTTTGACGTAATTCTACGCAGTCACCGATTGTTACGATTGACGTAAAGGTACAAAACGCGAGATGGGAGAGACAAGACTCAAGAAGGAGAGAGTAGGGGTAAAAAGTCCAAATCCATTTCTCTCATATTCTTCAATAGACGGAAATAAATATAATGGTGTACTAGAAAAAGTGTTAGAAACGAAGAGAGGTGATTCTGTAAGTGTTTCTGAATAACAATTTCCTTTGGTAAAATGCGAAGTGAGGCACGGTTTTTGAGTTATTAATGAAAAACGCTGACCAATGAGAACGCGCGTAAGGCCTGTGCTGACCAATGGCCGAGCGCCATGATCCAAGCCACCATTGCCGTGGCTTTTCTGGAATACCCTGTATATACTATTTAATAAGTGTAATAAATTAATAAATGAATGAAGTAATAAATTAATAAATATAGAATTTAATAGAACTACATATGA
>NW_017177732.1:1126-1786 GCF_001652005.2 Ceratina calcarata
TTTTCATCATAATTCCTTATCGCTGTTCCAACACTTAGACAGAGTGATACGTCGTACCACGTGTGTAACACGACTCGCGTTCGGTTACAAACCACGCGTTATAATTCCGTCATTTGATTCGTCATACATTCTTACTTCTATTAATTATTATTAGAAGAAGACCGAAAAGCATTCCCACTATGCAAATCGGTATGAGTAAAAAAGAGTTCAGTTCGCCGGTGCACGCGATCGCATACCGAGCGAAGGTCAAGGCGATACGCGAACCCAGAACCCATTGTTCCCTGCCCCCTATCTCCCGAAACTATCTAACCAAAGCCTTATGGGAGCCGTACAGGCAAACCAGTTCCCTTCCACTCTTCGTTCGACTCTCGCCTCCCCCTAAAAAAAAAAAAAACTAGAAGTAATTCGACGTAGCACGAATATTTATAAAAATGAGAAACGTTTGAGGGTTGATTTCGTGGGAGAATCAATTGCAGGAGTCGAGAAGAACAACTGCTAGTGGCGAACTGAAGAGGCGACGTAGTGGAGAGACAATGGCCGGGGTTTTCTCGAAAGGAACGAGCATAATGTCGTGCCATGGACAATGGAGAATGTATGCATGTACACTCACAAGTAAAAACAACAAATATCTCACCTCCACTCTTTCAGTCCATAATTTTA
>NW_017177732.1:2657-4365 GCF_001652005.2 Ceratina calcarata
GACTTCCGTGGGCAATCTAGTATTAAACAGATTATTAAATATGTATACATTCAAACCGAGAAAGGAAATGCTTTTTAATTATCTACCATAAACGTTACAATTTACATAAAAATCTGCAGTCCAGCTTCATGAGTCACGTTATAATTTTTTACTCATTTCGGATGGTTCTCTAACGTACTGGAAAATAACTTGACCAAGCTTGGCGATCGCATGACCGATGACCATGTATGTAATTCGCGAAGGACAGTTATCCAATGATATGAACGCATACTGTATGTAATTCCTTGTAACGGAGGAAATGACTGATTAGACTTCGGGTCAAGCCTCGCTCGGTTCGTTTGTTACACTTCAACGTTACCATCTATGTGAAGTCATTGAATGCACGCTGCTGGACTGTTAGAAAATTTAACGGTGCTCCCCTTTCACGGTCTTCGAAACCGTTACCAAGAATTATGAACAGTATTTTTAAAACAATTACTAGAAACTTATTATAATAAATCTTNAACTAGCAGCGCCAGGATTTTTTTGAAAACGGCAGGAGGTACAAAATTATTATTTGTGGTAGAAATTAGTACAAAATAAGTACTAAATATTCCGATGTGATTCTGCTGATTTGGTCCTGCTAACTTAAGAGAGGTTTCGCAATGTCCTTTTCGACCATCCGATTAGGAAAATTGGTCCTACTTTTTGTAAGAAATCTCAGGAAGAATGTTTTGAGGGAAAGTTTGATGCTCGAAGACTGTTCGGTGGATGTTCAAGGTTTCTGGTCGAACTTTCGCCTCCGACCTCCTGGCTCGATTCGCAGGAAGGAAACTCGCTCTGGCTCGAATGGAAAAAGTGAAAGTGTGTTGCTGGGTCAAGTGTGCCACGCAGTGTGCTTGCACAATCGTTGTTACATTCGGTGGCCTCGTTTTCTTTTCGATAACACACGATTTCTAACCACGCTCGAGTTCCTCGGAATTAGAAGGATTCGATTTTTTCCTCGCTAAAACGGAACATGAAAATCGAAATTCTTACAAATCGTAGATTCCTATTTAATTATCTTTTCGCGTTACAACGAATTGGTGGATAACAATTTCTGTTTACGTTCGAGCACATGTAACATATTCTCCTTTCGGAGTTTCTTTCGATTGCGTCCAAACAAACAGTAGTGTTTGGTTAAGAATTCGTTAGGAATTCCATCAAAGACTCATCCGGCTGCTCGTAAAATCGTCCAACAGAACAGCTGTGTCTGTGTGTTTGCGCGAACGAGGGGAAATAAATAATCAAACGGTTTTATGCTCGCCGGGGGATGAAATTGCGAGTCGTGGCTAAAATCTGGGCCATGCGAATTTCACGTTTAACGTTTCACGAGAAATCATGACTGGCCCACATTTTCGTTATCGAATACGAGAACAAAATATAGGCGAACATAATTCTAAGTGAAATCCATTTTATAATAATGACTATATAAAATTCTAATTGCAATTCTAATATAATTCATCACTTCTATTAAAACTTCTAATCTAATCTGGTGACATAATTTATTAATTAAATACTACGTTAAATAATTCATGTCTCATTTTGTTCTAAAACAAAAATTTATATTACATATATATACATATGTATTTAGAAATTTAACTATACATACGTACGTATGTATGCATGTATGTATGTAATGACAATATGTATGTATGGGTATATACGTACAATATGTATAATATTTAAT
>NW_017177732.1:5041-5618 GCF_001652005.2 Ceratina calcarata
TCAGACGTCTGATTTCATTTTAAGAAATGCGTTTCTAAAGTGCATAAACTTTTGGGATTTATTATATAGCCAATACATCCTAAAGTCGACTAATTATCCACGTCAAAGGTAACAAGGATTCACGTACTGTATTAAGAATTCTGTACTATTTAATTCATTAGGAGTTAGCAAATGTTTTTACTTAAGAAACGTAAATAAGAGCCATTAAGAAGGTTTGCATAAGGAGAAGTCGACTGATTATCTATGGGCTATGGTAATGAGGATTCACGCTGCATAATTAGACACGCGATCGCGAGGATACGCGGCTGTAACGAAGGGAAGAGGTTCAATAAAATTTAAATGAGCCTCCTTTCTTTCCTTTGTCTCGCCATGACGTCTCCGGCTAGTTTAGTTACTCGTCGCCTTAATCCCCCCTACCCTCGTCGCAGTTGCTTCATCAAATTATATGTGATCATCTCATGAGATAACTGTCCTCTATTTTAAGAAAAGAAATCTGGACCCCTGCCACAGGATTCTTAACAAAAAAAAATAGTATAATAATTAAAACTAAAGCTGTATTAATAATTGAGGTGATAAT
>NW_017177732.1:5639-6812 GCF_001652005.2 Ceratina calcarata
CAATTAATAAAATTAATTCTTTTTGTTAACAATGAGTGGCTAAGAATTTCTTAAACAATTGGAAGTACGTGGATAATTGCATAGACATTTGCTATGAAGCTGGCGTCGGAGAATTCGCAATATCGACACGGCGGCAGGGTAAGGCCGATTTTTAATTAATTAATTCGGCCCGTGACGTGAATCGCAAGCACCACTCGAACGGGCGTTCGATCCGGGAGAAAATTGAGCCTGAACGCGAGAGCCGGCTGTTCTAAGCCCTCCAATTTTGAGGGAGGATCGATGTTTCCACCCTAACGCTAAGCAGACAGCGACAGCCCTTTTCCAGGAACGAATTAATCCAGGCCTACCGTTGTACTGTCCTCGTTCCAACAATTTACGTTCAATTTACTCAGCCAGACCGTTTCCTGTTCGATCCAACCGTCCACTTCCACTCCAATTTTCTATACATACTATACATTATATACTATATACAATAATAATAAAATATAATATATGAAAATTTGTCACAACAATTATATGGATTTTTCAATATAGTTTTTCTATGTACATTTCGTATTTGAATAAACTGGAACGAGAGATTCCATCTGTGAATTTTGCGCAACATGAGAACGGTGAAAGGAAAAAGGAGGAAGAAGCGGCGTGGCCAGACCATCGGCGAACCACGTGTGCCTCCACTAGTTGCTTCTTCACCGGATTCAAGGTCGTGGAACTTGTACCCGACGCAACGCCCCGTAATCCGTCAACTCCACGGGAGTAGACCCTCTGGTTTACTCCTTTCTCTCTCTCCTCGCTCCCACGCTCCGCCGAGCTGATTGCGAGCCCCATTCCATTTTATTCGCCACCACTATCTGACCTCTTCCTGGGAATAACAGTTTTCCCAGTTGAAATCCTCGACAATTGTTTTCCCACTCCTCCACTCCAGTTTTTGCCAACAGATTCTCCGTTTTAAATAATACCGGGTGTGCTGTTATATTCTGACATTAATCATAGAATAAAATAAAATTTGCATTTAAAATCTGCAAGATTCATTTTAATTGCAATCCTAATTCTTTAGGTGTGGCACTCAGGATCTAGAATAATTGCAATATCTAGATTTAAATTAGTTTTAAGATGTTCTTTGAAAATTACACATTGGGTGCGAACGTTCTAGAGAAGTCTCAGTCATTTTCGTTT
>NW_017177732.1:7251-7660 GCF_001652005.2 Ceratina calcarata
GAAATAAAGTATTTTTTATTCCCTCGATTTTGATGTCTCTTGAAATATTTTTATCAGCATTATAAATCAACGCCTACGTGCATAAAAAAGATTGTTCTGGATTCTTTCCAGCGACCATTTCTCATGAATTCTGCTATTAAAAAAGAGAAGAGGAATCGAAAATAACGTCGCCTGACCCAGAGGTCGACTATTCTTGAATCAATTTTATTCTTACGTTCTTTCAATCGATTTTCTAGTAGCTTTTCTTGCAAATAATAATATCATCCAAGATTATTCAGAAGACTTCAATTTAAAATTCAAGATTCAAGTATTTAGTTGATAAATAATATTCCATCATTTGTATATATTTATTTTAATAAATTATATAATAAATGTTATATTTTTTAATATCTTTTGATCCTGATTTTGA
>NW_017177732.1:8022-9533 GCF_001652005.2 Ceratina calcarata
AAGTTACTAAAATCAATTTTAAGAACTCTTTAATAGTTTCCTATTTAAGACTATATTCTTCATATTTATTTTCTTATATTCAGCGTGGATTTTCTTTACCCTATTTTTGCCTAAGAAACAGTTTACGAAGAACATCCGAAAGAAAAGTTCGTTTCTAAAATTACACGTTTAACTAAATCTTTCAGACTCCTTTTAACAAAGAATAAACTGATAGCATGACCGAGTAACGTAACTATCGATCGGTTTTCTTCCAAGTCGAGTTTCGAAAGCTCGGCAAAGTCGCGCGTTAATACCACTTGTAGGGAAGAAGTTCGCCCTGGCTTCGCCACGGAATTGTTTCAATTATTCATAACTAGCCGAGCTCAACTCCTGACGTTTATTCAAAAATTGAGCCAATTCTAACAGCAGCTGCACTTTAAGTGGAAAAGAGAAAGTTCATTCAATGTGATAAAACAATTTCCTAATTAATTAATTACAAGAGATATTCTTTCCTAAATGCTTTACTTTATTTTACGTAATTAAGAGACTGAAAATTACTGAATAAATCGACGCGCTCTTAGCTCGGCAAGTTTAGCAACTTGTAACTGCGTGAAACAAAACGGGAGTAAAACTAGCAAGCATGGGTCCTCGGAGTTCTACGGGGAAGTTGCAGCCCCGGCAACCCCCGTAACAACTTTCAGTTTCCTAGTTCCGGAGATAGGGTGAGAGTGTTGCGTGGCCTAACTCCACTCGAATACCTGAACTCTCCGGGGCTGAACGGGCTCGAGGCTGGCTTTGTGAACACTCTGTTGGGAAAATATCTCGGCCACGTCACCAGCCGATCGATACTTTTTCAAGCCACGTGTTGGACCCGTTTAGCACGCAGGCAAACGCGAGTTAGTCTCACAACAAAACCCACTCCGATTTCAATGCAGTTTCTACATAAAATTCCAATATATCTCACAAAATATGATCTATTCATTTTATAATTTCCCAATATTCAATTCTTGTCATACAATTTTATATGAAAAAGATCTCAGTATTTTTTTTTAATATTCTTCTTCAAATAATCATTTTCTACTGTTTTTTTCGTGGGACAGCATTAATGGATTACACTGGACTGTTAGGGAGTTAAAAATTGTGAACGCTGACACAGCGTGAAACGATACTTCCTAGAATTTCCCTTGGAACGTTATATCAGAGCGTTATGCCACCGGCACATTATACCCGCTGCTGACTACTACAAGTATCCAGTTTCTATTTACTCGAGCAATTAACAAAATCTCGCCATATACTATTTCAACACCGGTGCTAGAGTATCAAATGCCTCGGCAACGCAGTCGAATCAGAACCTGAGTAATGTCCAAGCTATTTAAAAAGTTATGCAATAAATCAAAGTAACTTTGTTCCCAACGTTAATAAAATCTGCAAAAGTTCATACATTTATGGGAATTAAAAATAATTTCAAGAGACATTAATAGAAATAAATAAATACAAAATATTCAAATTAAAATAGAATTAATATTTAAAAA
>NW_017177732.1:10031-15069 GCF_001652005.2 Ceratina calcarata
AAGAAGATAACGAGGAACGTTAACTACGCAATAATTGAGCCGGAGAATGTCGCGCACCCGGTGAAAAATAACCGACGGTGTGCGTTACAAGTGGAAAATAATAGTTTAGCTATAACAGAATTGCTGTCGCAAGGTTATTCTGTTTTTCATTTTGTTTTTTTATTACGGGTGGAATTCTTGTTTACTCGCACGGTTTCGAAGCTGGGAAGATCGTGAAACGCGCCTGTTTTATATTTAGAATTCTGGAAAGTGAATCAGGAGTGATTCAGTACACTTTTTCCTTTGAAACTTCTCAACGTGGAATATTTAGGGAAAACCTATTAAAAAAGTAAATCTAATTTTTATGGTGATCTAATTAATTCTATAAAATTATTACTACATTAAAGAATTCAGAAGTATAGAAAACGAACCCATAATTGGAATTCCGAAAACTGAATACAAAGGGAGTTATACTTATCTTTTTCAAACTTCTCAAACATGGAATATTTAGAGAAACCCTATTAGAAAGCAAATGTGATTTAATAAAGATTTAATGAACTGCTTAAAAACTGAATACCTACACTATTAAATCACAGTAGCCTAACGTTCCAGTGCCCTTGAAACGCCCTGTAAAAACATCGAGTTCTAAATGGAACCCAGTATACGTGTTTCATTAAACATTCATACGTCGTGGGCACGAAACGTTTTGAAAACCCTACGGAAACGTGCCTTTAGCGTGCCTCCCGTGACACGAAGTAACAAAGGCTTCGTGCAGCCGGCATTTTGTTTGTGTTCATATTTTTCTATATACATATTCAACTGTTCCCACTTAAATCAAGCACAACGTATGTGCGTTCATGTATATAGAATCTACATAAAATCTGCAGTCTAATTCCAATAAAAAAGAATACTAGCATTAAATAAAAATGCACTTAAAATACAAATTGCGTGTATCATTCAGGTATTGCAATGTACACTCAGCTCGTAATCTCTCTAACAATCTTTATATAACCGTAAATTCCGCAGTCGAACAATAAAGGGAATGGCATCATTGAACAAAAATGCGTTTCTTAATTCGTAAGAAGACGTTATCGCTGGCTATTATTTAGCCAACGTGGGGTTAACGTTCGATGGACATGCGCCCTTGAAAGCGAACCGGTAGGTAGGGACGCGGCGTGGAATTTCGGAGCACGCGCGACGTAACAGCGTAGGGATCGTCGCCGAGGACGCGTTTTATTCCAGAAGCAAGCGTCGCCGCGGTATGTACAATCGGTATACGTGTATTATAGCGGTTAGGTACTCACCGTGGTAACGGTAGGACGTGCTATCCAACAAGTTATCCAAAAAAAAAATCGGTAAATCTTCCCTGAGAATCTGGCGCCGATTATCCTTGGCACACAGAGAGAGATATATATATATATATCTCGATAGACAGCAGGCACAACAACAAACGAACAGACACACCGATTACGTTTACACAAAACACACGCGTCTCCGGTTTTTCCAAGTCACGCATGTATAAACGAAATACGAAATAAAATAAAAAAAATCGATGATTTCCGCGCACGCACTACACGGCGACTGAAGTGAACGAACCGTCGTCGCCCGTGAATATCGAATCGAACCGAAGGCAACGTCACACGGATGAGAGGAGGACGCGCGCACGCACACAACCCGGCCGGTGGCTTGTATAGGTTATTCGCGTTTGACACGACACGACCGACGGCGACGACGCGACCGACGCTTCTCTCTGTCGGACCGACGCGGCCTTTCGAGGTTAGGTGAAGTACGCTCACGCGTTTCGGCGCCGGCGTCGGTTTAAGCACATCCGGTTCCTCGCGGGGCACCGCGCGATCTCGCGTACACGAGGGAACCCACGGTATCGTTGACGTCTCGTTTCAAACCGCGTTGTTTAACCTTAAACGACGCGAACGAGCCGGAGACGAGCCTCGGGAGAGACAGATGACGATCGAATCGACAAAACGGAATCGACGTAAGTATACTTTCGATGTGACCGGCGCTCGCTCGCTCGTTCGTTCGTTCGTTCGTTCGATGGGAGCGTCGCGCGGAAAACACGAAAACTGCGCGTAATAGATCCGGCAAGTAAGAGTTGTAGGCACGCCACGAGTAGAGGTAGGCGACGCTAAAACTTCGCCACGAGTCGTGGCACGCCACCCGCTCCTCGCGGAGAGGGGACCCACGGCCAGAGCGGGGAGAAGCCTTGGGAAGGACGCGAGGGGGGAAGCGCGGGGGGAGGTAACGGTTAGCCAGAGAACGACGACGAGGCACTCGACTCGACTCGACTCCCGGTCGCAACGGGGAACCGAGACGTTCGAGGGGAGGCTATGTCGGCTACGGGTAGGGACGTGGGGTGGTGATTGAAGCGACCACGTTTTGGAGGGGTGACGCCGCTACCGAGAGAGGGAAACAGCGTTCGCGAGGGAAGGGAATATATACCAGCCAGCCGGCAACACGGCCGATTCGACTCGACGACTCCGGTTCTTCTTCTTCGCAGAGACCAGGTTTCTTTCTCTCTCGGCGACGCGGCGTCCTTTCTCCGTCCACCGTGAATGCCGTTTCGCCTCTGTATTCGTGTATCGCCACGCGATACACAAGGGGATCGCTCGTGTCTGAGTGCGCACCGACGGTCTTATACACGGTGCTGTCTTTTCAACGACTCAACCACACCTCTGTCCTTAACGCAATTACAGCGAATTAAACCCAGATCTCATGGAAATATAGATAGACCAGAAACACACCGCATTAGTACTTATAACTCACTGATAATTACGTAGTACAAACATATTTCCTAGCGTTGATTACCCATGTGCGTGTCCACGTGTTACATTTCAATTGTTTATCTATATGTGCACATACGACGTTCTAGTTGAGAAGTTCGCGATTCGGAATAGGAAGCTTGCAAGTTGTATCAATGGTAAGGGTAGGAACTGGTAATGCAGTTTCATATGTGCACGCGAGGTGCGAGTTCGAGCATTGTTGTCTGATTCATAGGAGGTCGGTTGCCAAGAGGATCTCTGATTCGATTAACTCCATTTTGCGATCAGCCGTCGAGATAAATGGAATGGACGCGCGTAGAAAAATACTCAAGAACATCCCTCCATAAAACAACTATACTTTCGTCTCATTAGAAAATGAATTTCTCATACAGCTTATTGAATTAATGCGTATTTTCATTCATTTTCTTTGTCATTTTTAGTGATCTAGGATGCAATACTCTTGGATTCAAATCGTTAGAAGGATTTGAACGTTGAACACCCGGTGGATGGAGGAGCGCGCGGGTCGTAAAGAGGCAGAAGAATACACGGTGGCCGGGCAAGGTGAGGAACCGAGAGGGCACGACGACGAGGGCCCCGGTGAATGAAAGGAAAGAGCGGCCGGCGGCGCGACAAAGACGCCTGTGTAAAGAGGAGAAAAAAAAAAAGGGACGAGGGACGAGGCGCGGGAGGGTCGGAGAGGGAAACGAACGGGAGACCTTGCTTGCTTGCACACGGCTACGAGTAGAGAAACGCCGCTTTGTGTTGGGGTAGCCTGTGCATAAGAGAGGAAGTACAGGTCTAAAGGAAAAGAAGGCCCCTTCGCTACGGCACTCGCCGTGCCGCTCGCGGCGATTCGCGCGACTTTAAGTCCGAATCGCACTTATGGCCTTTGAAACGTACGAGGCGGAAGAGTGAAAGTATTCGGAAATGTTAAACGAGCGTTAGGAAAATTCTGGTTTTTAGATAAAGAACACAAAAATAGCGTTTAATATTGCTTTAGTGACGATTCAAAGAATTCTGGGACAATGAAAATGAAATTGAAATGAAATATTTAAGCCATCGTCCTCGTTCCAGTTCCCTAAAATATCTTTAATTCATTTGCCACGGTAATTAGCAGCGGCTCGAAAAATCGATTTAATCCAGGAAATGTTTTCATTTAATCTTCACTAACACTCGTGTATCATCGTATTAATAACCGTCGCGTACCGGAGAAAGGGAAAACTTTCGGAGGGGGGGAGAAAAAAAAAGAGGAGAAAAGGAAAACTCGTTAGGTTGTTAATTAATGGGCGCGGTATTCGAGCATGATAGTACCTAGCTATGCTACGTACGTACATATGTGTGTAACACTGCCGCGTTTGCTCCGGTTTCGAGACCTTTTTTCGCTTTTCAGTTTCACCCAAAAATCGTCGGGCTAATTAACGAACTTCCCTTGACGCACGCGGGAATATAAAAATGTCTGCGCGGGAAGTTCCGAATCCGAGGAAATACAGCCTGAAACATGAACAGCCAGTGCATTTTTTGGCGTGTTGTTAAAAAAACAAAAAAAAAAATCTTCACGGATTTCTGCCCTTTTTTTCAACAATTTAATGCAACGTAAAATGCATGAATAGAATGACACACGAATTTATGTGATGAATTAATATTAAGAGCTGCCTTATTATATAGGCCAACAAAAAGTGAGTTAATGGAATGCAGAGTATGACGATTTTATTTGCAACGCGAATGGGTCTTAAAGCGAGGCTGAAAAAGAAGCGACGCGTTACGCGAGGCTGCGTAAGGAAACTGCAAAAGTTAAAAGGAAAAAAGACGAGCGTGACCACTGTCCCTGAGGTTTCTCGGAATCCTTAACAAGTTCTTCCTGTCCCAGGATGCCGTGCGCGCCCGCACACATACACACACACATACACGTGCATACGTGCCGCATGATCTATCGGCCGATTAGTATTCTCGAAAACTCATTCGCTAGGATAGTTACATAAAGCCTCGCAACACAGGTAAAACGCACGCTCCGCGTATGTACGAGCGTTACGTAACGCAAAATAGAACCTCTTATGGCCCGCGTGTGCATTGTAACGTAAACCTTTTGTTCGATGCGTAATCGGGAGATAATCCCGGTTCGTAATCGGTATTAATAAAAGTTCCGTGCTGTTCTTTATTGAAGCACGATAAAAAATAACTGCTACTAGAATCACATGACTATGTATGTATTAAAGTTGTACTAATTCTTAAGCAAATAAATAAGTGCAGAAATTATTGTATAATTATTTATTACCCTATAAATT
>NW_017177732.1:15919-16395 GCF_001652005.2 Ceratina calcarata
TGTAGGATAATATGTATTATATATTATTTATATACTTTTGTTATGGTTGTTATGGTTTAACATGGTTGTGTACATGTGTATATAAATTGCTGTACTATTATTTATATATGACTTGTATAATAATTTCTACTTGGTTTTCGCTAGAAGAGCCTAATTCAGAAGTTCTGTAGACAATGAGGGCATCCTAAAAGAGCTAAAACCAGTTTGCGCAAATGCGATCCATCGGGCTGGCACCGAGGGAAGTGGAAGCGAAAAGGGAAAGAGAGAGTGCGAGAGGGAGAGTTCGTAAAAGGTGGCTCGTTCTTTGTACGAAGCCAGCAGGATCCCGCAGACGTTCCCATGCAGGCTTCAAGGTGTGCCTGCAGCTGGCCTACAGTAATCGTTCATCCACAATTTTTACGATTCATCATTTCTTTGCTATTTAATATAACTGTTCTACTACTCGTCTTATTATTTCATTTATTTTATTATAAAGT
>NW_017177733.1:0-764 GCF_001652005.2 Ceratina calcarata
CACGCGAAGACCGACTCGTGGTTCAAATTCGTGTAACGGCCACGTGCAGAACACGATTTGACCACCATAGCTCACGTACGATCACGACTTATTTGATGAAGCTTGTAAAGTGAAACGGTCCGGCTTCACATTTTGTATTTGACAACGAGCGAATTAGCTCTAATAAACTGTTCTGTGTCGTAACCGCGTTCTGATCTTAGCTATCCGACCCCGTCCATCCGGGAGGCTCGCGGAAAGCCTAAAAATCCGCAACACACTTCGCGATTTGAAAACGTTCGTGCGTGCGTATATACGTGGATACGTGTTTTTGCATGAAGTGAATGTGTCTGAGTGCATCCAGCATGCATTTGGGATTATTTTGCATCATCTTCTGTACACCTTGAAAATGGTGAGTCGAACGCATTTTTATACATGCATATATAAGAGTTGCGGTGTGACAANTCGTGTGTTGACTCGCATGAATAGGATGAAGAGTAAAACGATTGAACGTTTAAACATACGACTGCAAACGGGTAATTTCCCGGATAGAACTATATTGAATGCTTTGCGACGTCGCGTACAAGGATTCTTGTTCACTTTTCTCACGATGAAGTTATTTCATAAATCACAATCTTCTTATACGGAAAAAGAAACGCAATTTGCCATAAAACTGCACTATACTTCTCCCAGTTTGTATAAAACAATGCGTGAGTATTTCAATTTCATATTGCCAGGGAGAAGGACCATAAACGAATGGTTTGGTAGTGTAGATTTATGGCCAGGCG
>NW_017177734.1:0-763 GCF_001652005.2 Ceratina calcarata
CGGTGTTTAAAGGATCAGAGGAAATCCTTAGTGAGATTTCATCTTCGAATGAATGTGACACCAATTTTTTATATTGAATTGTATAAATTATCATCGGCAAAATACATAAATGATACTTATGGATGTTTAAGGAGATTATTAATAAAATTTCATGTTCGAATGCACGAGGGACGTGAATGATACTCGCAGGTACTGAATGGTGAGTCAATCGTGGGATAATAAAACGAACTGCGTGAATCTCCGAGAACTCGTTTTCCCCACCAGGTTTAAAAGGTACCGAGGCCCTTGAGAGAGCCGAGTCAAGGTTCGAGTAGCCGGAGAGAGTCTCGCAAGGAGAGCGTAGCTCCATCGAGGTGATGCGATCCTGCTGAAAATGCGTGGGCGCGGTCTCCCCGAGGGCTGACCCGAAGGTCGCACCCTTTTTCGACTGGCGTGCACCCGGCCCTTTCGTCCAACCGTCGCGGCGACCGTCTACCCCCCTACCTGCTGCTTAAACCCGCTCGACCGTTGTCCTCTGACCTCTCTCTCTCTTCCACCTTTTCGCTCCTTCGTCCCGGCAGATCCTGAAGGAACGCCGGGGATCCCTGACACGCAGGCGCTTCGAGTGCTCCACGTGGGATAATTTTCATTAAAGTAGGGATGGTGCCAGAATAATAGACTGGTTCATACGATGGTAAAAACGTGCACACGTAGTATGCGAGATATTTCATTAACACTAGATTGGCCAAGGAAGTAATTTTGACTGGTTTTGGGCAAATGTACA
>NW_017177735.1:0-763 GCF_001652005.2 Ceratina calcarata
ATACGGTTTGCAAGACTGCTCTAAGATTTGCCTGTTGATGCGTGCGTAGCCTAGATGTTTCGGTTTCGAGGGTAGGCGAAAGAAAAGCGTTGCCGACATACTATTTCATGCCGCGGTCAGAGATAACGCGAAACGGTCAGGTGAAACGCGTCAGAAGGAACTATGAAGATTTATCGGTAACCAGGATCAGCCGCCGGTCGGACGATCGATAATTCGTTCCTCGTTTGCTCGCGTTGCGGGGCCAGCCAGCGCGAGCTTGCAAGCCCCGTTTAGAACGCGATAAAGTCGTTAACGCGTATTATCGCCCGGCCAGCCTCTACCAAGGCCACCCTCGCCCCGCTATCGCTCCGTGAATAATACAATACCTCGCCTACATGCTCCTTTTATGGATCGCGCGGCTCGAGCTTTCAATCCAACAAACTTCCTTTCAAGAAACTTCTCACCGTTAATAGTATCCAAATATTTGATCGGCTCCTCGAACCCTTTTTCTACGTTGCCCTCTGACATTTTTTAACCAGGCAGCGAATATATCTTTTCCTAATTGAAGTCAGTGAATTCGTTCTGAAAACTTTCATAGTGGAATCGATTGTGCATGGATTTGAGTTCAATTAACAGAAATATTTTTCTATAATTATATGTCTTAAAGGAGAATATTCGATTAGGGAAATATTAGATGCAAACGGGGATCAACATATGGTAAATCGGTTGAGAATGTTAGACAAGAAATTAAGAGAGAGAAAGAAAGATAAGGTAAAGAAGGTAG
>NW_017177736.1:0-763 GCF_001652005.2 Ceratina calcarata
CCACAATAAATAATTATTAAATAATGTAATAATAAATTAATTATCAATAATCAACTTTATCAATAATTTCTGTACCGTATTATTTTATCCTAAAAGAGTGCCAATCATAATTGAATAAAAATAAGTCCTGGTATCCTAAAATTAGAGTGAATATAACCAGTGACTCTCCAAGGAGTGACTGACTACACACTAAAATCAGCTCCTCCCCATTTTCTGGCGTGTTATTAGTTCTGGGACACCGTGAATAAGTGATCATGTCTAATAAACCAAAAATAGGGATACAACAAAAGAATAAATATGCTACATCAGTTCATGTCGATCAGTTCATTCCGATCGATAACGCAAGCCAATTATTCGGCACTAGATGCGACGAAGTACATTGTAAAAAAACAATCTTTCGGAAGTATACCCCAATTTATTAATTGTGTTACAAATAATGTTAACTACTAGGGCCGAATTAAGCGGTAAGCGGACTAAGCGGCCGCGTGGGACCCAGAGTAGCCTAGGGGCCCCGGAAGAGCCCGGAGGTCTAAAAATATCTTAACCTAAAGATTTTAGGAATGATCAAGAAGGTTCAAAAAACGCTCCTTAAAATAATCAAACAAATCTAAAAACAAATGTTAAATTTATGGCCTCTAAATTGCACTCTTTAACTGTTTATTTCAGTAAATGTTTAATAGTGACGCAAAGTAGAACAACATACTTTAATAATATTTTGTACAAGTAAGTTTTCAGAGTTTTGCTAATAACGGAATAAAAATTA
>NW_017177737.1:0-763 GCF_001652005.2 Ceratina calcarata
AGTCAGCTCGACTACTTAAGAAATATTGGGCCGAGGCAGTTGCTACAGCCGCATAAGTAAGGAATCGGGTATGTCACACATTTATTAATAATCAAGTCCCATTTACTATTTGGACAGGAAGAACACCCAGTGGGCGACATTTAAAGGCGTACGGATCACTAGCCTACGCACATTTGCCGAAACAAGGGCAGAAGAAATTAGATGATAGGGCCATCCCATGCGTACTAGTCGGTTATGGCACTCAAACGAGAGGCTACCGTTTATGGTGTCCTGAAAAACGAGACGTAATCGTGACGAAACATGTACGTTTTTCAGAAGACAAAATGGGATACGAGTGGCTAGTTAACAGAGATCCAAGATACAATTATCCATGTACTAATGTTTGGTCAGACGAAGAAGAAAATCAGGAAAATATAACAGAAGCTAAAGAAACGGAAGAAACCGATGATTCCGAGTCAATAACAGATGTTGAGACCACTAAGGCAACAGTGGGGGAGGAAATTACTAAATCAGCAAGAAAAGTTGGAAGACTGAAGAAGAAAATCCGAAATCCATACGGCAGAAAGGGGAAACTCAAAGATAAACAGGTGGAACTGGAATCATCAGACGATGATAGCTCACAGAGCACAGAATTGAACCTTATGAAAATCTCAGAACCGGATACCCTTGATGAGGCGTTGTCTTCACCACAAGCATATGAGTGGAGACGAGCTATAAACGATGAGATGACTAGCTTAATTCAGCGAAAAACTTGGGAAATCAC
>NW_017177738.1:0-764 GCF_001652005.2 Ceratina calcarata
ACGTTTACACGTGTCTATTTATCGCCTGCGAGTTTATACCGCTCGCAGGGGTTTATGTGGACTGTATGATCTGACAAGGAGCGAAATACCTCGTACCTCCTTGTCTTCGACAAGAGGATCGGTCGATCTAATCCTCTTATCCCTTTTGAGAACCATCTTTAAATTCGTTTTGAAGCTAGAAATCGCTGCGCTCAACACCGGTCCCTTTTTTTAAAGAAATGACTAGCTGCAGACTCAATGCTGCCCGAACGTTACTTTCCACACGGAAAATTAATGCAACGTTGGATTTCGATCCGCAAATCTTCGAAATCCTTTGAAGACCGCGAGAGAGTTTGCGACGAGCTAGTCGTTCCAAACCGCTGTTTCGTTCCGGCTTGAACAGCTACCGCTTTAAAAAGCTGCAGGCTCATCGAACTCAGGTGAAACCACGGAGCGAGACGCGTCATGGAGTTGTTTGTAGGACAACTCCGTTTAAATTGGGACGATGCCGTCTCAAACAGTNTGACTGGTCAAGGCCGATTCGCTGATCTCGACTGATAATTCAAGGCGGAGAGTACCTCGGTCTTGAATTTCCTTGCATGCAAGAGAACCCGCTAGCTGTTCAGAAATACTTCTGTTTCCATCTAAATCGGATTCGTCACGTGAGAATTGCGAAGAGGAGCTCTCTCTTCGATGGTTATTACTGAAGTGATAATGTTCTCTCGGCCGTCGCGATCGTGTGGCCACGATTTTCCGCGACTGCGCATACGTTCGAAACATTCTAT
>NW_017177739.1:0-764 GCF_001652005.2 Ceratina calcarata
GAGAAATTGACAATTGATAATGTTCTATCGGCCGCTGCGCATACGGTCGAATCATGCTATCCTTTACCTTCTACGACTCTCGCGAAATTGTTTAACGCTTTTAATGATAATATCGTATGTTTGAATTCCGAACATACGACATTGCTTGTCAACAGTCTTCTAAACAGTACATTAAATTACGATAGATAAAATTATTTTTCGGCTGTTGATTTGAAATGATCTAAAATTTTTTGTAAAACTTTATCAGTTTTAATTAATCGTGGCTTATGTTCTACCGTGTTTATCGTTATCGTGTTTGTGAAAAGCATGATCAGTAATATTTCTCAAACCAGATTCAATTTCTGGGATGGTCCCCCTATTTTTTTTCACAACGTTTGAAAAGCAGTCCTTTAAGTATTTTATGGCATCGTGAGTCAACTCTCCATCAGGATCTATGGCTTTATTACCTTTCATTTCATAAAGAGCCTTTCCAACTCCNTCTTTTCTTCAGAAATCAAATTGTCTCGCGCGATTACGTAATTCCTTCGCTATTACATCGTATGGCCGAATTCCGATCACGATGAATATAATAGCGGTATTTACAAATCTCTGTTCGTGTGCGTGCCGTATATTTGTATTTCTTCGCTCTTATTAACTATTGTCTTCGCATTTCTTGTATTTGATCTTCCGAATTCCCGGAACCAGCCATTTACAATTGGAAAATTGCTGTATTTCAATTGCAACCTGTGCAACGTCGGCCGCGCACGAATGCGCGCATCGCGCAC
>NW_017177740.1:0-763 GCF_001652005.2 Ceratina calcarata
TACCCGCACAGCTTTTAATATTTCTATATGTATATATATATATATATTACGATCTTTATGTGTCCTGTATTTTCGCAATTTGATAACGGATAAAATGAAATCTACTTATTCTGAAGATCGTCTTTTAATCTTTTGGCTGGCAGTGTAACCGCTACGATAACCTAAAAGCGAAACGAACGATGCCTCCATTAACATTTTTCTTTGAACAACGCGTAAATTGGGAATTTAATGCTACCTTATCTCGGCCCGCGCTTTCTTTCGCCAAATATGGTCTTGACCATTAGCCAGCCGGCCGGTCTCGCCGCGAAAAACGTCGAACTTTTCCCATGAAACGCGGAAGAAGAAATCATTTCACCCAATCTCCTTTATCCCTTCACGATTAGACAAAACAGAACGTTTCTAAAACCGAACAATTCTGGCTCGATAACTTCTCACGATTTCACATCGCGTTATCTAAATGTTTCCACAATCGACAACGCATTAATGTAATTTCTGCATTTAATATTCTGTCCTACTTGTCGCCTGCAGATGTTCCTGTTATCGATTACTGGTCTTTGAACACTTTTTCAAACTAAGTCGCTTAGAAGTGTTAGAACGGCTTTTTATATCAAGAACCATTACCCCAATTAATTATTGAAAATTCCATGAAGGTCTTTTAGAAAACACAATTACCGGTGAATGAGAAACGACTTTTACCCTTAGATTCCAGTCACCAAATACAGAGGTCACTGAAATAAATGTAAACACGATCCTAACCATTCTC
>NW_017177741.1:0-763 GCF_001652005.2 Ceratina calcarata
AAGAACGTGTCGAAACATGAAATTACGAATGTTTTAAAGCATCAGTCATTGTTGTCAAACGATAGGCATTAAAACTGAGACCTAAAGTGGTATAAATAGTGGAAAGAGCCACTTTTTGTAGCATAGAACGACTGAAGAGTGTCTAAAGTGGATGATTAAAGTAAAATATCGGTTATGCAACATTTGATCGGTATCAGCTGCAACGCGATCCATGCAGATTCCCATGCGGGTAAAGAACCTCGTCTACAATGATGCTCGGGCTGTAATCACCGCGAGCGTGAGTTACGTGAGTTCACCGTTACCGGTGATCCGTGATGAGTAGCTTTAGCTCATCCATTCGCACTTGCGTCGTTTACCGATACGAGCCTCCGTAACAAAGACGTTCTAGACAAATAATAATTGATAGCGCCAGGGAAACTAATTTACAAACGATTGTTTTGTAACATCGATTCGGTTTGTCAATTAATTTTGTTAAGAAATTGATTTCTTCATTTATAAGTGGATTTCGGATTTGATAATCAGTGACCTAATAATAAACCCAAAATCTAAGGATTAAAATTGTGAAATCTAACAGTCCTTTCTATTATTGCTTAAACCTGAGGTTATGTATTATCACTGAAACTGAAACTGTACAAAAGTCAATGGAGTATTTTGAGTTATGATTAATTCATAATAAAAAATTATTCCTGAATCCTTGAAAGCAATTTGTCAGTTCCATTTCTGACACAGTAACTTTCATATTCCTCTCGATTGTTAAATTTGT
>NW_017177742.1:0-763 GCF_001652005.2 Ceratina calcarata
ACTTCCTCTATTCACTGTATACAAGCTCTTTCTTCCCTTACAAATAAGCACACGACTCTATTTAGTACAGTCCCTGTAGACGATCGAGTTCTTCGTCGTCTCCATATTAATCACTCAATCTCTCAATTAATTGAATTTCATCTCGATTTTAAAAGAAAGTAAAAGGAGTATTCCCTAATTATATGCCCAAGTTCCATATACATTCCATATGAATCAATGCGCTCTTCAATATTTAGATATTTCTGGAAGATGCTCCCAAAAACTTGGTTAAACCATTTTGTTTATTCATTCTCTCTCCCCATTAGCGATAAAATATTATAATCATCCTTTCCGCAATTCACACATTCATTCGTTTGAGTATCCAAGCGTCCTTGAATCAAAACTACGCGCGTTTCAGACCCCAGGGTTCGCTCGCCTCATCAGCCAATCATAGCGTTCCTGTCAAAATCTCCCTACTGCCTCTCACCACTTCTACACTAACGTAACCTCCGTCGCTCATGAGTATGCACACCATTACACATTACAGCTTCCTTCAAGTGTTATGTGCTCCAATTAAAAAAGGAGAGAGGGATAGAGAAAAGAGACAGATTCAGTCACGCGGGATTTCTGATTATAGCTACCCCCGCTTCAAACCGTAAGTATTAAGATTAATATCATTCCACATTCTGTAAGGAAGTAACCTTTCGTTTTTTTATATATATTTATGTATATGAAACATATCAATTACGACTATCTACAAACCAGGCCGAAATAACTCATTATC
>NW_017177743.1:0-8696 GCF_001652005.2 Ceratina calcarata
ATCTATGCTAGATGCTGGGTCATCAAGACACGAATGGGAAGCTGCGTAGATGTTTCGGAGAAACAGGGAAACAAGGATACACGAGAGAGCAGAGATGTTTTGAAACTCGTGCTCGACGGAAATACAATAATCATAGATACAAGCTGGTACATGGCACGTATAATGGGTTCACCAAGAGGTCAAAAGAGTGTGGGTATCAGAGAGTAAAAGGAGAGAAATAGAGCGGGTGGTCGCGCATAAATTCCGGCAGAGTCGAGCGTTCGAGAGGCCACCCAACGTCGCACGGTCTCTTTTTAATATCTGAGAACTGGCGCCGTCCCAGTATTTCTCCAGACAAAACCGACGTGATTCGTCTCGATGCTTGTTCTCCAGTTTCCAACTCCTGCAGCTTTTTCCTAATTCCATTGGTGAGAAACGAACTACTGAAATCTTGAAATACATGTTCCTTTCCAGAATTTCAGGGCGACTCATATTTCCATTTCTTGATCTTTACCCAACCTAGCATATTTGCACGTGTAATGATTATTTGTAAATAACAGGAATGGAAAGTCTTTTTATGGAAATGACAACACAAGCTTGAGATACAAAATATGTACAAATAACGTAGTTCAAAAAGTCATAGATATTTTGAACTTTTTATTTCGCACTTCTAGTTCTGGGTCAATAACAATTAACTTCATTGAGCGGAAATCGCTGGGCATTTGTAACGTCGAATTAATGGCAGTCGGAATGCGGGTATCCAATTATTCCGTGTAACCAATAATTGTTATATGAAATTAATTGATACACACAGAAGAATATGAATGCCTCAGACAACTTTTTTGTAAAGGAAAAAGTTGTTTAAAATCATCTCAGCTCCTCTCTATTTAAAGGCCTAATACTAGTGCTGAGACACCCTGTATAAATTATGTAATTATGAAGTATAAAATGTATTGATTGACGTTTTTTATTGTTAAATTTGTAATTTATTTTCATTGCTTGCCTGTTACGTATAAAATGTACCTTACGAACATGAAATATCTCAATTTTTACATACTGAATTTATTTATTAATGTATGATGTTGGCACGCGAATGCAAGTGGCTAGCTTTAGGCATTTGCTGCTTATCTATTTATTACCTATTTAATTATGAGAACAACGGGCTGGCTGCAAATCCACGGTCACGCCTGCGATGTTCGTGACTCTCTCCGCCATAATGCATAGTTACACATTCTTATCTTATTAAAATTTATTTCTAATGTATTAATTTGTCTTATGTATGTATTTCTATTTAGTATGTATCTTACTATATATAAATATATATTTATAAATGTAAGAAAGGTCAGATATTATTAATATTATTTCCACCACTTATCCAAAAGTTGCTCACGAAAGTACACTGAAGCCATTTGCTAACACGAAAAAAATCGACATGAAAGAGGAAAATAAATAGCTAGACGCAGAAATTGGAGGGTATAGTGTTGGAGGAAAACGCACAGAGAACGGCGCGTTGCGTCGTCTTGTCGTGGTATAGCGAGGAACAGGAGAATTGAATGAACGACCACTCCCGGAATTTTTATCGAATTCTCACCGCGTAACAAATACCAAAGCACCGAATCGTTCATCGATCGGTGAATCATCAGAGATGGAGGTAGTTTATCAGTGGAATGACAGTGCGACCGACTAGAAATTTGGTTGAATAAGGGCACTGTCAAAAATTCAGCTTATCTTCTCTCCGAGGGACCATCCTTAAACTGAAACGAAAAATTCATCGTTGGATTGCGTGCGGTTACAAGAAAGTCACATTTGTAATAATTATATACACTGCTGAATCTATTACCCTCGCACTTGACTTTGATGTTCTCTTAAGTCGTCAATAAAGCATCTAAGTTTCTGTCTATCGAGACGCTTGTTGGTTATGCAATCTTCTCAATGCATTTTTAGTTGAAGAGCTAAGGAAATAAGGGATTACAAATTAATAGTAAAATGTTTGACGCTACATATTGAGCGACATTTTGGTGAGTGATATATAAGACATTATTTACACACTCTTTTTATTTACTAAGCTACGGAAAACATGTTTCCAATTCCGTTTATCCCACTATGTTGAAACAATTCCTGAATACCTTTTAGAGGTAATCCATTACGATTTTAACTTGTTTTTTAACAAAAAACAACGTTGCATAAAGTCGTGACAAGCACAATTGGCGATTTCATTCGCCAGCTTTCCGTCCATCACCAAGCGTGATTACGACAAAGCTCGGGGCTTAATTTTTTTTCCCTTGCTGATCCTGTGCGCGTATGTATGTTTAATTTAGAATTACGGTGGATGCCACGCGCTATTTGTCGACTCGTCTGTTTACTGACCAACATTGTGACAAACAAGTAATTAACAATATCAGTTGACACGGGCATGGACGTAAAGAGCAATTTTATCGTTCAATTCGATTTAAAGGGCTGTCCGACATTGACGCGTACGTTTTGCATGTTTGCTGTACACTGCGCATTCTCTTTCTTTCTAGGCTCTTAACAATTTTCCGGGAGTCATGCTCGCAATGCAGCGCGGCATAATAGACCGGTAAATGAAATATAAACCTGTGGTGCTGCTAAATGTGTCTAACACAAACCCCCATACCGCTATTTCGGACGTTTATACGCGTGACAATGATTCGCGGCGATTATCAAAATGATCAAATATTCGATCAAACATTTTACGGATTTTTTCGGAAATAATTGAGCCAAATAGCCGGATAATTCGTTTATTTCGTTTTTAACAAGAATTTCCAAATTGTCGCGTTTGATGCGTCAAGATCAAATTGGAAAATAGTGACCCATCAAATACGAGGATGTCAAATTATTCCTTTGTACGAAGCGTTGTCTGAAAACTTCCTTCGTTAGCATTGACAAAGAGATAAAAGTGAATTCAATTTTTCAAAGGGATTGCACCGTATGGCAGAAATTATACTCGACCATTCATTGCATACAATAATCTCGCTTGTACGAGAGAACTCGATGTCCAAGTAGGGATGAAACGATTCAGATTGAATTCTTATGGAGCTACTTTTCCCTGTGACAGAACTCGAAATGATGACCTGTGCTCGATTCACTTGTACTTCCGCAAAAGAACAAATAGCTTATAAATTGCCACTTATCAATGAGACAGTTGATTGCAAACATGACTATGGGTGGCTAGTATCAAAATGGGAGTGTAGAATGTAATACGAAGACGAAACAAGGACGAATCGTCAACTCATAATCAGATGACAAATCGAGTCCCAGAAATGATCGGAACAACCTGACAGACAGGCTTCATATAACTGAAGGAACAAATATCTGAGAGCCATGCGGCAAGAAGAGAAATACATGACAAGCATGGGTAGAGAATACAAGGTAGGGTAGATAGAGGAACTGTGGTGTTAGGCTTGAGATTTAATTCAATTTCGTAAAAACTCTTTAGCGTTTAAGATACATCCGCCGAAAGGATCTCGACCAGAACGGACGGAACACCAACCGTCGAGTAGGACGAATTAACTAAGCAGTGAAAAAAAGAGGTAAAAACGAATCGAAAAGGGCAAATGTACCAACGTCCGCGCGACGTTTGAAAGTGACTGTAATAGAGAAAGAAACGTTAAGCCCAGGAATCGCAATCCAGAAGAAAACAAGAACGATCGGTTGGTCTGGAGATGTGTTGATACAAAGAGGGATGAAGAAGCGGATAGGACAAGGATAAAATTCGAGATACGTTGCTTGCAGACAGAAGAAGAAGGAAGCAACAAAAGAAAGAGGACCTCTTGTTCAAACGGAGAGAGAGAGACGGGGGTGATAGAGGGTGCAAAGAGTAAAGAAGAGTGATTGACTGATCGTGGGTGGCAGGAGTGTAGGAGAGTAAGGATACTGTGCGCGGGCGCGAGCTTGGCGCAAACTCTTCGTGCAGCATCCCTCGTCAGTTGCAAGTTAGTAATTGACGCGTCCGCGTCGGGTGTTGTAGCTGTTGGAGTGAACGAACGAGCGCAAGCGCGCCGGTCTGTGTTTAATTTTCGTATCAGATTCGGACGGGCATCTCTAATGGTTTGTTTACGGAAGCGAAAACACAAACAAAATGTTGCACTGAGGCGAACAGGCGTGATGTCATTCGCCCGAGCCACGTGTATTCCTCAATTTGGTTTTTGTTCGAATGACGAAGAACAAAAGTCGCGGCAGGTGTTTAAACTACTGAAAAAGTGACACAACTTCCGTCTCAAGATGGATAAAGGTGTTCGACGAAAATGCGCAAAACTGCGACGTATTCTGTTCCATCTGCTGCTGTTAGTGTGAGGTAAGTTTGTTCGGTTTGACGTATTTTGGTTAAGTGTAGACGAGTCAGTGACCAAGATTGAAAAAAATTAATTACGATAAGTGCAGCCAACTCTCTTTTTAAAACAATTTTCAAGATTGATACTTGTCTGAGGAGCGACGGAAAATTATACATATGATAAGGGAAGGGGTTACTATGTTCGACAGTGATTCGTGTCTTGTAGGACCTAAATGGTTCTCGAAGTTTCATTTTTCGCTTCACCTCTGCCCGATCGTTCCGGAATCGGCTGATACAGCGGAGGTTCAGGATTACATGCGATCCTATCTTCAAAATGGGAACCGTTTAATGCAAGCTTGCACCATGTTCCTTACTAAGTTGTTACATTAACTTTTGTTCGGCATTCGAAATTCAAGCTTGATACCAATAGAATTCTGTTCTTTCGACCAATTACTGCCCCTTATGTTTGAGAACTTTTTCTACTTTCATACTCTGCTCTCTTCTTCTTTCTATCTTCTGAACATTATTTTATAAGCTGTTATAACATTAAATGAATTGAAAGATTTATACATCTGCTTATGACTTCCAAACTTTATTTATTTATTAGTACTATTAATTCTAAAAATTCAATGAAGAAGTAGAACTTGTTGGATCATAATATTTGATCTTAACAAAATCGCCTATTAGTTAGTTCTAAAACACATTGGATAAAAAAGTATTTAGAGTTGATTTACTCACCTGGAAGTATTCGTATTTCGTTTAACGTGGTTTACATCGTTTCTGTTAGAGTAACGGTGGAATTATAGTATAAGCCTTTGCGATTGAGATCTATGAACAGTGAAAACGTTACAATATATATTTGCAATGTCAAGGAAATACACGAGAGTCTAGATAAACATCGCATACAAAATTAAATCAATTAAATTAAAAGTTAGAAGAGCGGACGCTACTCCCACACTTTTAATGATCTTGGTTATCCGATTGGTTAACAGTTCCAACCGGATAGCGCGAACTGCATTATTTCCTACAATTTCTCTTACTCTGTTTTAAAATATGTATATCTAAAATGTTTGCTCATCTAGGAGTGTGAGTTCGAACTTCGTTAAAGACGAGGTTTAAAAAATTTCTCTTATTTTTTTCTAAAACATGTTAAATCAGAAAATATCTCGAATGTTTAGTCATGTAGTAGTATGAGTTCTGGTTTCTTTAAATAAACCGTCACCAATCTGCAGCTTTTCCAGTGGACTGACTCGCATGCCGTCAACAAGACGGCAGGATCGTATACACCGCGAAGAATACGCTTCGGAATGCGAATCGACTCTCCGTCCCTCGTGCCCATTCTCGGAATTATTCTTCCAGGACGTGAATGTATTCCCAAATTCTCACTGATTCGATACGGAACCTAACGCCCGTCGCGCTCGCCTGCTTGATCGAATGTAAATTAAATAATATTTCTCGTGAATGAGATGGTCGATGTTCTCTCGGCGCTACTTTTAAGGAGAATCGTTCACGGTCTGTTTGAAGTTCAATTTTATGGCAACGATTTAAGATGACGTAAATAGATCACAATTCTTCTACCCTTGCACGAATTCTGAGTGCTTGTTCCTATTTCCTTTTTGCGATATTTTCATTATTATTATATGCTGGATGAGACCGGATGGTCCAACCGAGTTGGGGGTAATACTACATGTAAAAATAGAATTCGAATAAAAAAAATAACATGTTATCGTTTAGTTTTGCTTTAGAGAAAATCGAATTTTGACATTCTCGTAGGCGTGCACTGTTCCGTCTCTAGATTTAATTAATTATTTTACAGATTTAATTAACTATACAATAATTTAAAAAAATTAACAACGTTAATATATAGATGATACATTTATTAATTTTATTGACATTATAGTGACATTAATTACATAACATTATTGAATAAACTGCTCAAAATCACGTCCTTGTTGACGTCAGATAGATTAAATAAAAAAAAGTAAAAGAAAATCGCACTGTTGAAGAAAAATCTAAACATTAGACATGCCAACATTACAACGTGTAAGCGAGAGGAATTTTGTAGCAAATAACAAGCCTGGGACGGGGCAGATAATATAAATACAGTTTGCAGAATTATTAGCTATAAGTCATTTTAATTGCCGCGATTTTAGGGTCAATGATTAGGAACTTTTGGGGAGAAATAATTAATACCTAATTAACATGCTCTAAGATACACTTTTTTATTCAGTGTCTTATTTATCTTAAACAGTAACTTTCAATTTTGTTATCTTTAAGTTAGCGACGTAGTGATGAAAGGTAGGAAAGCTGTGACCCTGGAATAGATACCGGGGAATCCTCTCCGAGCACAATTATGGCCATAAGATACTACTCCTATTTCATAGTACGTCGTATTCATGGGTATCATCAGTGGGCCTCCGCTGTCACCCTGAAATGAAATCAACAGTTATTAACTCGAATTTTGCAATAAATTGCAAATCAAAGTTTGCATCGTACTTGGCAAGAATCTTTTTTTCCAATTTCATATCCGGCGCATATCACGCGATTATCAATAACTGAATTGCGAAAATTTCTGTAAGCTTTCTTGCAAATATCATTCTTGAGCACCTCCACTTCTACCTCTCTTAATATGGGACTTCCCTGGCCACCTGCAGACAATGTAGAAATAATGTATGAAATATAGGTACATGCATTTAAATATTAATCATACTTACGGTAGCGCGTTGCACCCCAACCCGCAACGAATGGATGAGTGCCCACGAAATTGCTGCTTTTGAGGGGCTCATCTTTGGGTAGGCAAACCGGGTGTATCGCATCTGACAAATAAGCACATGCAATAGACCCAGGACGAGACTGTCTCCTTTATTTTATATTATTTTTAATATTTTTGGGACTTACCTGTAAACGTTATGTCCTTCGATAGCTTGAGAACGGCAACATCGTTCACATGCTGGCCCTCAACGTAATTCGGATGCACTGTCTTCTTATCCACTGTGACTGTAACGGGATGCGCCCCGTCTTTGGTGCTAGACAAGTCTAACTCGCCGAGTCGAACGTATTTTAAGAAACCCTCTATTATGCAATGAGCAGCGGTCAGCACGTGTCTGGATGTTATTAGCGAGCCACCGCACAGCCATTGTAAGGGGTGAGTTTTGTTCTGGTAACCGAGTACAGCAATCCATGGCCATGCATCTAAACAATACATTATCGATTTCTTAAATGCACATTATATTTTTATAATGGTATTTAAACATGAAATAACTAATGAATAATATTCAGAAGCCGTAGTAAGATAGAAATAACACGTACTAAGTTTCGATGGGACACCATTCACTATTTTCGGATGCCTGACATTGCTATATCCACACTGCGGGGCCCGCAAAAGTTCATATTTTTTTCCTTTATAACAAAACGATGTGTCAATTCATTAAAATTAATAAATTTCATTCTTTTACATTATAAGCTTCATACAGTCTTGCATTTGAAATACCTTGAACGGATACCAAGAGTATCAGTGGATACAATAGCCCGATCAACGCCAAATACGTAAAGGATGCTTTATAAATCATAGTGACGACTTCGAATTTTCGGATCGATAGAAAATATTACTTGATGAGTTATTTCTTCCAGGTGTTCCGTTTTACTAAACGCGCAGATGTATGTCGGAAGTGTAAGCTGCCCAATATATACAGTTCCTAGGTAGTAGGATTCAGTAATAAAATTCTTTAATTCCGTTCGACGAAATCCAGATAGTTATAAAAACACGAAAAATATGTGTTAAACGTGTGCTATATTTCCCCATAATTCGTGAATCGTGTTCAAAGTTTGACATCGTGCGTATTAAACTCCTGCGTCGTGATGCACAAAGCAATAAAGATTAATACGATGATATCGATTTATCATACAGTTGATATAATGAAACAACATCTGCTGTATTGAGAATGAGCGGTTTTGAAATTATGGTTCATGTTCGAAAGATAACATCCAAAATGAAGTACACAATACACTTTGAAAATTTAGTCGTTCGATAGCTATCGTGTCGAGCGAAAATTGCACTTCTGTTTATATTTCGTTATTTAAATCGGGGCCGTGACATGTGCTCAGTTATGATGATCAGGAAGTTTAAATAATCCTTGACTACCATGCAAGATAAATATTTTGTTGAATCTTTGAAATAACAGTAGATGACATCACATTGTTTTACTATAATTACGACATAATACAGCGAAGAAAGCAAGTGATGCAGGTATTTATCACTAGATTAATTATTAGTAGAGATGTGCGAGTACCCGAAAAACCGAGTTCGGGTCGAGCTGGCAAAAGACCGGGCGAGTCCGGGCGATAACTCGATACATCGAAATGCTCGAGCTACTCGCCGATGGAAACACGTCTTCCGTCTCCGTACTTGAACATAAGACATATATAG
>NW_017177743.1:10831-12462 GCF_001652005.2 Ceratina calcarata
CCACGCACATCCATAGATAGATTAATACAATGGCATCGATTTATTGTAAATTTGATATAATAAATTGGAGGAAGCTCGTAACCCTGCTACTAAGTCCAGGAAATCCGGGCTCGGCGCATTTAAAACCAGAAGATATTACTCCAATTTCATAGAACCATCTATTTATCGGTAACATCACCGGACCACCACTGTCACCCTGAAATAATTAGAAAAATACAGATTGAAACGAGGTTAAAAATCGGAAGTTGTTCAATTACCTCGCAAACATCTCTCCCACCGTTTCCACGTGTGCATATCAACCGATCATCAACGATGATTGAACTTGTGAACGCAGAAAAAGCCGCGGCTCAAGTTTGGGTGGTAACTACTGGTATTTGTACTTCTCTAAGTACATCGCTCCGTGGTCCATCTGCGTTAAAAAGATCGGAAATAATGGAGAATCGACTATCATTGATTGATACTCACTTAAATAAATAGTACCCCATCCTGCAAGGAAAGGCCTAGTGTTTACGAAGTCCCGTTCTGCAATCTTCCCCACAGGAAGACAAATGGGATGTATATTATCTAAAAATACATTGCTTAGAAGAGAACCAGGTATCATTGTCTAAGTGATATGGAATTTCAGAACTTCAGGCCTACACGTAAATTGTACATCACGCTCCAGTCTCAGGATAGCAACATCGTTTATATGCATACTCTTGTTGTATTCAGAATGAATGATCTTTTTCTCGAATCTCAAGTCAATGGGATGTGCTCCATCGTCGTCTCTCTTCAGATCCAAGTCCCCGAGGCGAACAACGACAAGGTCGTTACGTTCCGCGCAATGGGCAGCGGTTAATACGTGTCTGGCCGATATGAGAGAACCACCGCAATTCCATTCCAATTCAGAAGTTGGAGTTTTTTTAAATCCTAGTGCAGCCATCCAAGGCAATGCGTCTGAAATCAAGTTTTGTTGGGTATAATGAATTAATCACTGAATCAAGAGACGAAGTTTATAATGAGACATACTGAGTTTCGCTGGCATTCCACCGACTATCCTCGGGCGAAAGACATTACTGAAACCGCACTGAGGTGGAAGCAGAGGTCCGTATAAATTTCGTTCCGTCGAGCCTCCCGACTTGCCTGGGNGTTCTGGGACACCCTGTATAGAGATCAGTAGGTCTTCCATAAGGTCTTCTATTTTCTTTCTCTATCTGAGTATACAGTACTGCTAGTAACAACGAAATTGAGCCAACAAAAGTAAAAGAATTGATTTCTCGATTTAAAATAAAAAATAGGAACTGCTAAAATTTTGAGCTAAAAATTGGACTGAATATTTCTTCTTTTGTAAGCTATCGAATGTCGCAAACTGCAGTTCATTCTGCTCAAGGGCACTTTTGACCAGCGGTGCTGTGAAAATGATCCGCCAAGCCCGATAACTGATAGTATACAGCAGGTAATCTCCGCTAGGATTATACTCGAGTCTTCGGGTCGAAAACATTCAAGTCTTTAAAGGGTTTTCAAATATCTATTGCAAGGTGAACATGTTCTTTTACGGGAGAGTAACGGTAATTTCCAACGACGCGAAGAAATGCAAACTATTGGTCTTGCGTCCTGTCTTACATTTTTACAGCAGCCTATAAATACATGCG
>NW_017177743.1:14029-15319 GCF_001652005.2 Ceratina calcarata
CATATATACTGATATATACGACCACTCGCATCTGAACTCAATCGCAGCGCACTACGTATCGTGGCGAATTAGCAAAGCTTGACTGGCAACTCCTAAGAGCTGTACCCCCACCACCAGAATTGACCAGAGTTTCCCGACCTGTATATACGACCGTGATCACGATTCGTGATCGTGATTTTGTGATCATCGTGAAAAAGCACGGTTAGCAATTTTTAACGCGATCGGTGATCTGTCTGTAGCTTGGCAGTTGGTTTATCTGTCGCCGTAGCGCTTTCGTCGCGCGTTTCTTGCAGAAGAGGTTTGAACCTCTGGCTAAGCGTGCCTCATTCGTGCTCATTCGTCTTTTGTCTTTTGCAGTCTTTTGCGATTGTTTGCGATAGTGAAGCCCAGTCAAGTCCGGACATGTCGAGAATGGAGTGACGAAATATTAAAATAAAAATAATTTTTTAACCAGGAACCGTATCTAGTCATTCCTGCCATTAAAAGTCAGGCAATAGAGCAGTAGGGCTATTGCGTATTTTGGAATTTCACAGGTGTAATAATTGTACGTGTGTTTGCGATATCCCTGTGCACTGTAGAAGATTCGAGAACAAAATGGAAGATGCGAGGCTCCATGACGATCACGTGGCGAGGCGAAGTGGTGAGTCGAGTTAATAAGATATTTCTTCATTTTTTTATCGACGTTCATGGACAGTGTGCGCATACTGAATCTGAATATTCGATTTTCAATTCAACAGCCGATCTGCTAACATTAATGATTACAATCCGTCTCCTAGCACTGAATTAAAACTTCGTTATCTTGTTTCCTCAAACGGAAAATTTGTTTCGAAAAAATTATTTATCTACAAAAATAAGCTTGTTATGTGCATTTTTGAGGTATACATATGAACTATTTCCCTACATTTCCTCTGTAAAACTTCGTACTCTGCGTGACTTCCCACTGCCGGTTTTATTACTAATTATAGTGTACAGCTTGGGACAGTAAAACTATCCGGCTGTAAAAAACCGGTTCGGGCTTGTGTTAATTTCGTCTAGAATTGAAAACGTGAAAATGAGTATTAAGTCTATTTCTTCTTTTTCAATGCTCTATCTGGCATCGATACTGTTGGATTTGAACATAATTTTGACGCATCAAAATAAAAAGAATTTTAATGTAGGTGGCGGTAATGTACGTAGATTAAAATTGTTCTTATTTTGACGCGTCAAAATTATGATAAAATCCAACAGTGTCGATACCAGATCGAGCATTGAAGAAATAAGACATAGGCCGGTATTCAGAGTCGTTGCTTA
>NW_017177743.1:16822-23475 GCF_001652005.2 Ceratina calcarata
ATACTACATGCACTAGTACATTGTTTATAGACATGTTTTATAAATCATTATAGAATTACGGAACAAATAATTTACGTTACCATCTTTTAGGTTCATTTTATTATTTCCACAAGCTTTTATCCATAAATCCGCAAGTATTGAATCTGTAGGAAATCTATGCAAGTGAATATCCTTGTTCATCTTGTACCCACTCCGATTTCCACACGATTTGACCGCACATGATGGCATTTTTTCAATATTCTATTCGACTGTTCAATTCTGTCGTGTTTTTAAATTTAAACATTACGTCGCCATATTGCAACATGGCCGAAAGTGGGCTACATGCGCAGAACGAATCAAAACGCGCCTGCCTCAAGAACACACCTTGTTTTCTTACATCATGGTTGCTTATTCTTAGGATCGTCTTAAGAATTTGCTATCCCTCTCTATCCCATATTTCCAGTCCTTGTCTTGTACAGGAAACAGAGACTTAAGGAAATGTTTAAAACGATCTTAAGAATAAGCAATAACTCTGAATACCGGCCATAGACTCATTAGTCGTTTTGAATTCTGCCGAAATCTGTAATCTGAAATTAACACAAACTCAAGCTGGCTCAGTTTCCTTGTCCCAAGCTATATGTATAAAACATGGAATTCTGGTTCATTTATCATGCTTTCACTGTATTTCGACCATTGTCGGTCGTAAAAAAGGTCAAGTGTTTCAATATCAATATTCCAGGCATTTAAGCATTGTGTAAGTATAGTTTGTCTATGTTCATGTGTATGTCTCCTCCCGGTACAAAGTGCAAATTGAGCATATAATGACGCAATATGAAATCTTGTGTAATATAATGTATTGTTAATAACATAACTTTGCACTGCTCGCGAGGTCCATCCATCTGTGATAAATGTCAATGGGTAATATTTGTTGCTTGTAAATCCACAGATATTTGTTCCTTTAATTGTACTTTTAGATTTTCGTACATTTTGAGGATTATTATTCGCAAAGAAGTTGTTCGACACGGAATTTGATATTTCGGTTCTGGAATTTTTAATAATTCCCGAAAATCAACATCTTCTATGATGCTGTATGGTTGCAAATCTAAAACCATCATACAAACAATTGTATTTGTTAAATCTTTTGCACCCGATGAGTCATTGCTCAAGTATTTCGTCTTCTCATCGTTAGTGAATCTTTAATTTGATCTTTTTTCTTCAAATGGTTGGTGAAATGATGAGAGGAAATGGCATATAAACTATTTAGAGCTGTTACCTGCCCTTATAACGCTCAAATGTTTTGTATCGCCGTTGCGTCATTACGAAATCTTATTAATACCTAATAACACGATGACAAATTGCGTATAAAAATAAGACTGGAAGAATTCAGTTTCCAATTTTGAGCGATTTATATGTAATAGCATATTTAAAGAGAGGTCACACCGACAGTGCAGCCAACATTATGATAGACTCGACTGCTAAATCTATCATAAAGCAGTATGAGTCCTCACTGAGGCAATGGTGGTGGTTTACAAGGAGAAGAACTTATGATGTGCATATCACAGATAGACATAAACCAATAGAATTTCTCACTGAAAGATATCTCAACGGAGCAAAATATGGAACGCTGAATTCAGATAGATCTTTTATAGCACTCATCACGAAATTCGAAAAGGAGGAATGCATAAGTTGGTTTATGGTCAATATCCACAGAGCGTGCTGTGCAAGTGTACAGTGCGGCGCGACGTTCTTCGAACCGGATTTTTCAACCAGAGCTGTAAATTAAGTTTACAGCACATACTAAAAACGTGTAAAAGCCGGAGACTTCTAGGGGCCCCAGTGAAATTTTATCGAAACTCGGGAGATCGAGAACCAAAAGTACGAGTCAAACCACCTGCTATTCACTTTCAGATAGGTTTTTAAGTCTTGAAAGATCAACTTTATGGCCTTTGCGTCGTTCCTCAAAAAATTCGCAGCCAACGAATGTTTTTCCAAACGCCGCATGCGAAGTTTCTGTCGGGGATTCTTTCAATTTGCAAATAACAAGTATAGTAATATACTAAAATTGATAATTGTTATTTTTTTAAATCGTATTCACTTTCTTCAATTTTAAATATAATTAAAACAGTTATAAATAAAGAAATCATTGAGATATTTATTTCATCATTTCATCATGGGTTGTTACGTGTTATTGTTTCTCATCGGAACGTGTATGTAAACAATTTAATTAATACTTTATGTTAATCATATGAATTCCCGCAAATGCAATTGTTGATCCTTTGTGTTGTCTATAATAATAGATAGATAGTAAATGATTCTAAATTCATGTACTAATAAGCAACTAATAGGATATGCAATGTACGGCATTCATCTCTTTTTATAATACACAAGGTGCTCGTGGTAATAGTGGGCTAACATTTATTTTGAATCTTATGAGGGTTAGTCCAAATTTGTTATACGATACTTGCACGGTTCAAGGAGACGCATCTTTTGCTGGGAACCAATTTCTTGTACGTTATTATTTTAATGATATACGATGGCCAAGTTTTTTAAATGAGACTGCATACATTTTCTTTTATACCATATCCTTCATGTATGTCGAATTGCTTGATTAGATTTTGAGATGTTCAATTCAAGAAGTTACTAATTTTTGGTAAGTGGGAACGGGAAGTATAGCAGGGAGTGGTAAACCCACTTGAAATAAATACGTATGGTCTGAGTTGTAAACGGCAGATCGATAGGACACCGTTATTGTAGAAAAGTATAGTACTTTGGACTTGGACCTGCCGTTCGCAACCCCAAATGTGAGAAAACGGCTTGCTCTTCAACAACCATTGAACCAAGTACAGCAGGTCCTTTTTATTACTATTTTCTGTTTTCGGTATGACTGAACATTGTTCATTCTCGCACTTAATAATTATTTAAACTTTTAATGCACATAGGTAAAGCAATGTATGAAATTGTGGAGTAATAAAATTAAAATATAAAAGAATAGTAAAATAAATAACGTTCCGTCGAAGAATACCAACCTAAAGTTGTGTGGAATATTGAATTGTTTTTCCTTCCGAGGATTATTTCCTGAAATATATGCGAATAATCGATTTTGCCATTTTTTTAAAAAAAAGTATTGAGTGTTGTACGATGTTAGTCCTATTAGTTACTTATTAGAACATCGTTTAGAATACCTAACGATCATTTATTATCTATATATTCTTAGATAACAAAAAGGATCAACAATTATACGTACGAGAATCTTTAATAGACGATATCTTTAATATACGATATGAAAATGTTTACATACACGTTCCTTTGATATTTCTATAAATGATAAAGAAAAAAAAGTATCGTGTAAAAACACATGATGAAAGTAATTTGTTAATTATATCTGTTCTTAAGAAAAAATTAAATATTAATTACAAATAGAATTAAAATTATGGTGAGGGCGATCAGATTGCAAAAATATTTCATGCCGAGCAGCACCGCGTAAGAACCATAGTTAGAACCTTCACATGGCAAGATACGGCAGTGGTTGTCCCGGGAAATGCACGGTCGGGCCGAAGAACGTCGCGCCGCACCGCATCGCGAGCTCTATGGGGATTAACCATTATGTGGGGCATATTCAGAAACAGATCACCGAAGGCAAAATCTAGGACTATTTGGAATGTTTGAAAGATTCAGTTCAAGATTATATTAAAAATTTAACACACAAAAGTAAAATGAAGCTCAAAGAATTGGCTCAGAAAACAGTCACCTTACTAAAGCTAGTCACAGCACGTCGCTTTCAAATGATGGAACTATTCGACATACATAATATTAAGAAAAAGGAAACGGCAATTGAAATAATGGTACCGGATTTAATCAAAACTTCACATCCAGTGAGATTTCAGCCTAATAATATATTACCTTCCTTCAAGGAAAACAAAGTGTGTAGTAAGAACCATATTAGAATACCCCGATTGTACTAAGGAACTTCGAGGATACCATACGAGTCTTTTCATTTCAACAACGAAACGCCATACACTAATAACGTTTCAAACTCTTGCACATTGGATAAAGTCACTCCTAAAGAAAGCAGGGGTGGATACTTCAAAGTTTACTGCGTACAGTGCAAAACATGCGGCAATCTCTAAAGCAGAGAAAAACGGTGTGAATATCGACACTATCCGACGTACAGCGGGATGGTCAACAAAATCAAAAGTGTTTGCTAGGTTTTATAATAGGCCGATAGAAGATAAGTATGAAACATTTGTTTGTACAACCCTCTCAAGTTAATAAAGAATTGTAACCGTACAAATTTCCCGGTTGTACCGGTTACATATGCCCTCACGCGTAAGAATATTCGAGAAGGTCCGAGGGCCTTACGCAGGCGCAGATTCCGTAGGTTACGTAACCGCAGGATCTACGATCGATCGCGTAACCGACCGATCACTCCGAATCCGTACACCGCGCAGATAGCATAGTGTGAGAGTATAGAGAGTAATCTAGGAAAGGTCCGTCCAGACCATAGAAATTTAGATATCTCATAAATGATTGTGATAATTGCGATTCGTCACCGTAAATTAGATCAAAGTTCCGAGTGTGATTGAAGACGTGCGAGAGTGGCCACTGCGAATGGTATAAGTATATCCTACCAGCGTGCGAAGGGTATCGAGGACTTCTTACGTAACCGATTTGTAAGTCGATCTATCTCTATCTGCGCCTTATAACCGCGAGTACGTATATTGTGCATTATTGTATTTAAAGAGCCACTAGTCTGGCACCGTACTGCTATACAATTTCTTGTGATATTCACCATTCTAGTCCGAATTTCATGAGCCAGAAAGACTGATTCGTGTCTAATGTGTTAAATATATTTTTTGTCATTTATATATTTCATTTACCAAATTACTGATTTCCAATCAACCTCGAGTCCTCCTCCCAAGGAGACGCGAACTCCTGCCTCCCGAATACACCGGCGGAGTATTCGGTTATAGAATACTAGTAAGTTAAAACAAAAATGAAAACAAACGTGACACGTTATTCATTATTATATTTAGTCAGTGCAAATGTTACGTCCCGTATCGCGGGTTCTTGCCTATGTTAAAGTGCTTAAGCTCATCTTGACCTGATTATCTAGCTTAAGGGAATAGGTAATGGATAGAGAGGGATTGATACGGTAATTTAGTTCAAATACAGTTTATATTCTTCAATACTATTATTGCATACTAGTTGCTCGAACTTAGTCCAGTCAGCGGTATCGCGAGTCGGTGGCCTGAGTGCTAACACTAGTCAGTCGCGATACTATGTGTCGTAACTTCGCGGGTTCCCAGCGGCTCTAGACAATGCGTTCGTCCCCCGTGTAAGCCGTTTAAGAATCTTGCGATTCGGGGAAACAGCTGAACGATGCCTTGAGAGCGATCAGGACCCGGACTCGTGGGTAAAGAGTTCGATACCGAACTAACTGTATGGGCCTTGATGGCCAGGCTTTATAGCCAAAAAGATAAAGAGTCAGCGCCATATTTTCCTTTAATCATTTCAACATATCCTGGTCTTCAGACGCATCTCAAGATGGCTTAGTTATGTCGAAATGCTTAGTCGCCATTTCGACATGTTTTACATTTCGAGCGCATCTAAGGCCAATGACTTACCGTGTCGAAATGATTATTCGCCACATTTCGATACTCGCTTACTGTTGCCGAGCGTGCATATTGCGAAAGCGACAAATGAAAAAGAATCCAGCCCTTTCATAGGGCTATAATACAAAAACTTCTTGAAATAATGTTTACGGTAAACCTATTTTATGTAGTCATCCTGTTTTATAATAAAACAGCTTGACTTTCAAATCTCATAAGCACCTCTTCGTACAGAAAAGTTATGTACACCATGTCATAGTAAATCTCTAATACAACTCCAGGAAAGTCATGAAATCCACCGTAGCATATGCCAGAACCTTCGTAGAAGAGATCTACCCTATTCAGTTCCATCGTAGCAGAGACAAGAACCTCCAGTTCCACCGTAGCATGCACACAATATAGGCATTATCACAGACGAGATATGCGAGTAGATATACAGGATGTCCCAGAACTAGTGTTAGGTCTTGAAATGGGGAGGAGCCATGATGATTTTAAACAACTTTTTCCTTTGCAAAAAAGTTGTCCGAGGCGTGGTTGTCGAGTTATTAACAAAAATTACCGACCAACCAGAGCGTTCGTATACAAGGCGGGCAGGAGCGCGATAACCGCCTCGTGCGTTGCCGCGGCCCGTATGCCACGCTCGTGACGAAAACATAGGATTAAAACAAAACTTACATGCAAGAGCAACTAAGAAATTGTTTAAATATTACAGAAACAAAGCAATTAGTCGTTAGTTACGTTCACTGAATAAATGCAACATGAATTGAAGAGAATTAGAGTTTAACTTAATCGTTCCTCTTTAAGTTCACCTGCTCCTAGAAGGACGTCACTAGGTCAATGTGCCGAAACCCGGTACTTGAAGATAAAACACATGGGCAACAGTGATGTTTAGAGCAGGTCACTGACAGATATGGCCATGTGATTTAGTTTCGAGTGTCAGACTTCGACACATTGACCTACTGAAATTCTTTTAGGAGCAGATGAACTTTAAGACGAACGACTAATTTCAACTCTAATTCTCTTCCCATTTTTTTATAATCTTAGGTACTCTGTAATTTATAAAGT
>NW_017177743.1:24091-27858 GCF_001652005.2 Ceratina calcarata
GGTCAATGTGCCGAAACCCGGTACTTGAAGATAAAACACATGGGCAACAGTGATGTTTAGAGCAGGTCACTGACAGATATGGCCATGTGATTTAGTTTCGAGTGTCAGACTTCGACACATTGACCTACTGAAATTCTTTTAGGAGCAGATGAACTTTAAGACGAACGACTAATTTCAACTCTAATTCTCTTCCCATTTTTTTATAATCTTAGCTACTCTGTAATTTATAAAGTTGTTAGTTATTTGATTGAATATGTTGCATTTATTCAGTGAACGTAACTAACGACTAATTGTTTTGTTTCTGTAATATTTAAACAATTTCTTAGTTGCTCTTGCATGTAAGTTTTGTTTTAATCCTATGTTTTCGTCACGAGCGTGGCATACGGGCCGCGGCAACGCACGAAGCGGTTATCGCGCTCCTGCCCGCCTTGTATACGAACGCTCTGGTTGGTCGGTAATTTTTGTTAATAACTCGACAACCACGACTCGGACAACCTTTTGCAAAGGAAAAAGTTGTTTAAAATCACCATGGCTCCTCCCCATTTCAAGACCTAACACTAGTTCTGGGACACCCTGTATATGTGTTTGAACTGAACAATCGGTCATCGTACTTCCAATATGGCCGACGAGTGGAAGGCGCAAACAGCGACGCATTTGAACACACCGGAAGAACAGACCTTATGTTTCTACATTATGCTCTCACCGTCGTCTACATATATTTGAAAGAAGTTTATGCGTAATACCACGCGCTTAACATACGGTGATCATCACATATTTTTATACATTATTTATTCGTTGCGTCGTCTTGCTTGTTTTAGTATATACAAAACGAACAATTGACATAAAAAATGACGAGTTACGTATCCCGTATGTTTCAAGTATCCAACGATGTTCTTCGTTCGCTCCACGATTTCGGCCATACTGCCCGTGCCGTCTCCCTTACATGCGTGCTTCAACGCGCAATTGATTTGGTGTGGCGCGCAATTTAGCTGTTCCGCATCTTCCAAAGTCTTAACCATTTTGCTTCCCTAATCGGTAACAAATGTAATCTCTATCTTGTATTCTTCTATACTGAATTGTGTGAACCACTGGGTTAACTCGTACAAGATGTTGTCTGCGGTCTTCCTCTTCTCCCGAAAGTCCGTCGTGAATAATACTCTTCCAATCAGGTTTCACTCCTTCAAATAATGCACTGTCACTATGTAAAATGCCGCTTTGGTGCTACTGTCTGTCCAGAAATCGGCCATTGCTGCACACTGACCTCCTACAGCCGTAAGAATTTTTCAGGTCTGAAAACTGTTGTTGGATTCGGCAATATATCGGCGGGGCTAAAATTTCAATATTTGTGGGTCGCACTTATTACTGCTTGCAGCAGTTCCGTAAATCCCGGACTATTTATTTAGATACATGATCTTAAATCTCTCGTGCAGTACTTGACGCAAGCTTTTAAAATAGCTTTTTTATCCTCTGCTGTGATGTTCGGTGTATTACTCCTTTCAACGCTTTCTAGGGAGCCGCATTTGTGGCGCAGCAAATGCAACACACCCCACTTGTCGTTTTATATTTATACACATTTACTATACGCCTTGTAAGGCGCGTAGTCCGGTCGACGCGTTAGGTACGGACGCCGCCTGGGTTACGCGGTCCCGGGTGTTTAATTTTAAGGGGATAAAGGTGTAAATGATTGGTGGACCCGTTAATATCTGGTAAAAATCGATTTATTCGCTACTCTTAAGCTAAAGTACAGTGAGCCGCTTGGCCGGCGGTGCTGGCGCTGTGGCGGAGAGAACCAGCATCCCGTTGCTGGTTGTGTTCCCCGTAGGGATAGTCGCGGTCTGCTCTGCTGACTGCGAAGTGTATCGCGGTCGTTACGGACTGTGCTATCGTGCCGCGGTACGTGTGACGGCGGAGACTTGTATATGGTGCGGACGCAGACTGAACTTAATACTATTCTTATACTTAAGGTTATACTACGTATTATTACTACCGGATTCTACTGCTACTTCTTAGACTACGAATGTTCTTACTATGCTACGATCCTGCTACTAGTTGATTTGGTTTGCGTTCGAGTTTTATCGGGGAGACCGGTAGTTCTAATGCCCACCGGTAAATGAGAATCGCCGATCGTTTTACAGCGAAACTTCCGCAAACCCCCGTTCTCCGAATTGGCTGAAATTTTGAAAATAAGTTCTTTTATGATAAAAATCATAGCTGCGACAAGGATTTTTGGCTACTCGAAAAAAAATTGTTACAATTTCGAAGTCATTTCCTATATTACCAACACTATTCACTTATTATTTGTTGCATACACAACATATTTGATATCCTCGATTAATTGTAAAAATGGATTCTAATCTAACTTAACCTAACCTTTTTTACGCGGTATGAATCCCCACAGACATCCCCGTTCCGAAGGAAGGGAATCGGTCCGGACACGAACCGGCTAAAATCATGGCGATGATCCCTATGAACGCTTAATCTCGTAAGCACTATGCGCCACTATAGTGGCTTTCGCGGATGTTATCTTCTGTACGACGCGTCACTATAGTGGCTTTCGCGGGTCTTTGTGTTGTACCGTGTTTTAAGACGTACCATACTGAATTGTATTATTAATTATTAGAATAAATTGTTAAAGAAAATTATAATTTAATCATCAAACACTTCATTCCAATGTACTCGTGTAAAGAACAGCATTATCCGTCACACATTGTAGTGCCGTATCATTTACACGTAATTCGCGTTGAACTCTGCCGTACAGAGAAACAGTCCCGCGCAAAATTCAGCCATGCCTAAGAGGTTAATTGAGGAGACCAAGGACCCCTTTCGGATTGCTTCTGGTCTTCTCGGCGTATCATAACTATCTACAACTCAAACGTGTTGCCACGGAGAAACTTGACTGTTGAGAAACGTAATTCGCAATCATGATTTTTATCAAAAAATAACTTATTTTCAAAATTTCAGCCAATTCGAAGAACGGGGCTTTTCGGAAGTACAGCCGTTTTACCTTGCATATAGGTGCGTTATCGGGCTCTGATGCGGTTGTCGACTCCTATCGACCACGGGATCAGCTTTGCCTTTTCCCGGTCCGTACGTCGGTACTTCAGTGCGGTTCTTGTCTTCTTCAAGCAACAATTGATTTATCATTCTTCATTTCATTATTGAAACACTATTTTAAAGTATATACACGTAATGATCATATGATCTGGTCATGAGAAAAGTCTTGGTGCGACTAACTGCAATTTAGTCTGAATGTGTTGGTGCAACGGCACCGAAATCAAAAATTTAACTTTGTGTTTTTTCTTTTCGGAGCTCATGAGGCGGAATGAGCGTAAAAACTATATTATAGACTACTTAGAACTACTCTTAAATTTACTATATACAATAGAGAAAAGAACTGTGTAATTAAGACAGAAGTAAGTTGGTTAATACGGTTCTAATTACGGATTCTAGCAAAAATCGTAGTTCATCAAGAGAACTTTCTCAAGATGGTGGACTCTTAGATTCATGCCACGTGGCCTCACACTTAAATATGATTTTCTATTCAACAAAATTAGATCTTCCGGAAGGGAATTAACAACGAACCACATCCGATATAAATTGCTTCTCAGAATATCACGATATCACATGAAATTTTAACTTCGTTCGGAACACTAAAAGAATTGAATCACGAGTTTTCGAACATACTGGCACCGTAGAACGAGAATGGTAGAGCTCCTCTTACAAGAAGAGAAGAAGGCTGACACGAAATTTTCTATTGGCTATACGGT
>NW_017177744.1:0-763 GCF_001652005.2 Ceratina calcarata
ATTGAAAATTTTGACATTGATTCGCGTAATGTCCTAATTTTCCGCAACGATTACACTTTATAGATGCGCGTGAGATTTGCGGCGCGGTCTCGTCCGGTTTGTTGAACGTGCGCGTGGGAAATCAGAAGGTTAAAAGCACGTGGCGCGTTCGTGATTATAATGGATAATTTTGTGATGCTTTTGCAAGTTTTTCTTTATGCCCCGTCCGTATAGCGGTTCAGCGGCTTTTTTATACGAGTAGACCTGCATATCGGTTCCTGCTCGCTCACCGGCGTATCCTCAGCAATATCTACTTGTGTACCGGGTTTGCTTGCAGATTCGCACTCGGAAATGCCGGCTGGTTGATCGCATGTACCCGAATTTTCCGGTACGCATCCTAAACTATCGTGGCTCTCTTGACCGCTGGTCGTCGGATCTTTACTCGCGAAGTCGCAAGGTATAATCGGCGTTTCGCTATTCTTCGCAATGTCGATTTTGTAAGGTGTATGATTGATTGACATTAAAACATGACAAGATGACATTAAACATGAGTTCCGCAGGAGAAAATCCGTTTTCTAACGGTGTAGATTTGTATGCTAGCAGACCTAAGTATATGTCGTCGCATTTTTTTAATAAAGATTTCGCCGTTTTTACCGCCGCCTCTGCTGCCCCATTACTCTGTGAATACTTAGGCGAGCTTGTTACATGTTTGAATTCGTAGTTGTTTGTGAATTCTCTAAATTTAGTCGCGAACTGTGTTCCGCAATCTGTGCGAACTACGTCC
>NW_017177745.1:0-762 GCF_001652005.2 Ceratina calcarata
GCTGTCTGCCGTACGCGCTGGCGGAAACCACGTTAACGCGGATTCTTTGGCGCTTTTGGCCACATTGTGTCGGGGCCGAAGCAAAAATTCGGGCCACGGGGATGCCACGCTACGACATAAACGTAAACCAAATCAACTACGGGCGAGCGATCCGAATGGAAAGTGGACATCGCTATTTGTAGGTGTATTCTTCATTGTCTCGGTCGATAAATCCGATTATCCCTGCGCGTTCATCGACTCGGAATAATTCTCGTTGCGGATTACAAAAAAAAAGAGAGAAAAAAAAAAAGGAGGTAGAAACGAAAGCAACAAACGGTAGAGAGAAGAGAGCAAATAGGAGAAAAAAGGGTGAACGGTGGAAAATAGCGAGGGACGGCGAGAGGGTGCAGGGAAAATCAGGGAAAACGAGGTAGAACGACACGCAGGGGAATTAACTTGCAACGCCTGTTTTCCACGGCTGGTTTCACGTTGCATTAAGCAGACCGACATTTTCGGACACACGTACGTACGCACATTCAGCTGGGAGATATGTATGTGTGTACGCCGCGCGCGCGCCGGCCGTCGACTCGAGAACGTTCATGTTCCTATCTGTCTTAACGTTCCTGTCCGAGCTGGTTTCTATCTCTTTCGTGTCAACGCTTAAGTTCTCATCTTTATAAAAACGCGTGAATCTTGTGGATGAAAACTTATTTTTGGTACAGTTATTCAACGCCCTTTATAAAAAAGAAAATTACCGTTTTATAACTGAGCACTTGTTTAAAC
>NW_017177746.1:0-763 GCF_001652005.2 Ceratina calcarata
TAGTGTGAGTTAACAAGATGGAGTCTCTGAAGAAACAAAGGACGTCTCGAAGAACTGCTTTTACTAAAGCTCACACAGCGTTTACGAGCAAGATGGACAGTGACGCTTCGAGAGAAGAAAAAATGGTTGCCTTCCAGTTCCTGGAAACAAAGACGAACGAGTTGGACGCGGCGCATTCTATGTATAGCGAAGCTTTTTTCGCATCCGCTCTGACACAGGAAGAAATAGACAAAGAGTTGGAGACTGACGACGTGTATAAGACTACCTGTCTGATGGCGAGAATGAGGATGACCGAACCGTTTGCTCCAGCACCTAGAGAAATGACGCCGACATGGACTCTGCCAATGGATTCCAAGAAGTGCATGAAGCTTCCGAAAATTGAGATGCCAAAATTCGAGGGCAGTGTGAAGGAATGGCTCCCCTTCTGGAGTCAATATCGAAAGGTGCATGAGGATCCGGATATATCTAAGGAGGATAAGTTCGTCTATTTACTTCAAACCACCGTGCCCGAATCACGTGCNAGGATGACATGGTTGTCGAATTCTACATCCGCGAACTTCTGGGACTCGTGCTTCAAAACGCAGTCGCCGGTAACAAGAAACCGTCACTCTCGCTTTTATACGACAAAGTGGGGTCGTATCTGCGAGCTCTTGATTCTTTGGGAGTAACATCGGATAAGTGTGCAGCAATGCTGTATCCTCTCGTCGAATCTTCCCTACCGGAGGAGATACTTCGCGCCTGGCAACGCAGTGGACAGCGCGAG
>NW_017177747.1:0-762 GCF_001652005.2 Ceratina calcarata
AAGTATATAGCTTATACATCCTTAAACGTCCCACTCATCGTTTCTTTGGACTTCGTTCGAATCTTATAAATTACGAAATCTAATAATACGATATGATAAAATATGATAAAAAATGTTAAGTAGCAATGAACGTTAATACGTAACCAGGGTGACGTCTGCGGACATCGTTCCTCGTGTCATCATCGAGCCATGAGATACCAGGACGTGTCGAACAGGAGGACAGTAACGAGACCTTTACACGACGTCTTCATCTGGGTATCACGGAGGGATGTTACTCGCGGCTACGTTACCCTTTCTCCATAATCGGCCGCAGTTCCTGGTAACGTTTTATTAATAAAACGACTCACTGTCCACGATCACGATGCCCCGTTTTCACTTAACATACGCGCACTGATCTTGTTGCATTCGAGAGAAATCTTCCTCGCTTTGAGTTCAAAACCAGTGACCTTCGCATATCGTCTGTAATTTACACAACTTTGTCATCGGTCAATTAAGATTAGCACGTGCGTTGATTCCGTCCGAGCAACTTTGTTATGCATAGACGATAACCGAGCTAAAAAATTCAGATCATTTCCGATCAGATCGTACGATGCATTTGTTTAAACAGAAATCGTTCGGTTGTTCTATTGTGTAATAAAAGTTTTGAAATACACAGACATGAATAGATACAATGGCTTTTATTAATAACCACGTTTAAAGAAGAGGAACTTTTTTAATATTGAGTCCTTAAAGTTAGAGTGGCATAACTATAATTGAGAATAA
>NW_017177748.1:0-762 GCF_001652005.2 Ceratina calcarata
ATTATATTTCGTTCAAATATACATCCACGATTTCGGCAATACTTTGCTAACTTTACATTTTCTCTTCTGCCTCAAGTAATTTGGCGACGATTATGTATGTTTGATAGGTCTAATTTTCGTTGTGGCTATAAATCTGTTCTCCGATTTCGCGATTTCGTAACTTCAGCTTAAGTCTGTAAGCTTAATGATGTTCTGCTGTTCCAGATGTTACACGTGTATTTTTGTATTACGCAAAGTGCCGTGAAATATGTGAATCTTCGTGATTTATGCGTAGAATGTGGAATTAATGTTCTGCTTGGAGAGGAGGAAAATCAGGAAACGGAAGCATAATTGCGATGCCGATTTTTTCTTAAACGGTTTTGAACAGAAATAACTGTTTAGAATAAAACCTTAGTGCATATATTAGTCACTTGACATTAATTTTTATCATATTGCATTTATTTATAATAATTAGTTCACTTCGATTAGGAATTTTGGTGCTTACGCATAATTTTATACAAGAGCTTGAAGTGGACTCTTGATGCACGCATTCTGAACGGATAAAATTAGATTAAATTGTCGACGATTGAGATAAATTTGATTAGTTATACGATCTAATACCAGAACCAGACGCGCTTCGTCTCTGGCTTTTCCAGTATCAGAACTCAGAAATCAAATTCGTGTCTTGTGTCTTTCTTACTCTGTAATATGTTCTTGAAATTTCATGTAATATGTCTCAATATTCTTTGTTTTCCCAACACTCATATTTAAGATGTATGAAAT
>NW_017177749.1:0-761 GCF_001652005.2 Ceratina calcarata
CGTTTCCTTGCGGTCGACCAAGCTTCTCCGTAATTAACAAACGGATTTTTGGCCACCAATGGATCGATGTCTGGAATGATTTCAACAGCGTTATTGTGGAAGTTTGAGAAGTTGGTTTGTAGCACTGTTTTTATTAACTGCGGCTCGCGAATAACTAGAATTGGTTTCATTGCTTTGTAAAGGCCAACCATACTGTTGGTTTTGTGATCGTTGTATATTTTGCGCACCATTTCGGGGAAATTTTTTTTCATGGCTAGCACAGGCAACATGTGGCCAACGAAGGGATAACATCCTGCAGCAGTTGGAATCCCTTTTCTTGTCCAGTACGTATATCGTAGGTACAAGTACAGACACAATAATATTGATGCACCAAGTACCAATGAAAAAAGTGCTGATGCCATTTTAACACTGCGCGTGTAGGAACGATGTTGATAGGAGCACGACTGGAGTACCAACTACTTTAATGACCTCGTGTTGCACGTTATCAAACAGATGTTCAAAGCGTAGGGTACAGTACAAGCACCTAATTTAGTAAGATGTAAACGATATTGTTCAACATTTTTATCGGAGACTGCAATGAAGAAATTAAAAATGATACTCTTTTCTTCTTCCTTCGAGATTCTGATGAGTAGCAATTTTTTCTATTTTTTGTTACATATCAAGTAGTAAATCAAACCTAACATCCGAATGAAAATTAAATTAATGATTGATCCAATGTTAAAAAAGTTATTCAATTTTCAAGTGTGTCCGAATATTAATGA
>NW_017177750.1:0-761 GCF_001652005.2 Ceratina calcarata
CGCAATCCTCCAACCAATGTTTAAACGTTCCCTGTCCTCTCCCACATATTTTACATATCTTTTTATCGTTCTCTAGCTAATATTTGTTATGCGATTCGATATAGTAGCAATTTTTTATACATGTTACCTATTAAATTGACTCCTCTAATATCTCAAAGGAAATTGAAATTCTTAGTCAAACGTTAAAAAGTTATCTCGTCTTAAAAAAGTGTCAATATGAACGACTGTGTACATATAATGCAACATACTAACAATAAGAGACGGGTACATGTGTAATAATAATCTACGTGTATATATACGCGTTGGCTGAAAATCTAATTATTAACCAGAAACAATTTTCCCTAGTTGAAAACATAATATTTATTATGAGATAAGGAAAAATGCGATTTAACGAAATAGGAATTCTTCAAAGATATCGTTCAGATATCGTATTGCTTTATCGTAAATCGATCCGAAAGCCATCAACTCCCCGTGGCATCGAAGAAAAGCGTCGGTGGTCGTTGGTAAATTGAAACAGCGCCGCTATTCGTAATCCGTACCGCAGAGCTTAAATTCTCGCGGGAGATATTACGCTTTAAAAAATTCAGTGCTTTTTATCTCTTTATTTCACATTTTGCACATCTTATTGACGAATTGTAATAATGCATACAAATTGAGCAAACAACAGATAGAGTTGAGCAAAAAGTAATAGGACTTCTGATTAATAATTGTAATTAAAGTGGAGTCATGTTCATGACTTATGACTGATTATAATTAGTAAG
>NW_017177751.1:0-761 GCF_001652005.2 Ceratina calcarata
TAGCAATGTACATACATTCCATAATATTCATTTCTATCTACTGTTCCCCAAATGAAAACAGAATTACATTTGAGAAGCGACTGCAAGATGTGGCAAAAACTATAACTAAATATAATCACTCACCAATTATTATTGGAGGTGATTTCAATGCCCATAATAGACTATGGGGATCTTCAAAATGCTGTGTCAGAGGCAAAATACTGAGTACTTGGGCTAGATCAAACAATCTCTTTGTTCTTAACAAAGGCAATACACCTACCTGTATCCGTCCGCAAGGGACGTCCGTGGTTGACGTCACATTCGCAAATAGGAGTGCGTCTATAAATACTTCAAACTGGCGTGTAGAAAGTACTGAAACTATGTCTGATCATCAATACATAAGATACTCCTTCTCTCTGCCCAATACAAAAAGTCCTAAGAGCTCAGTGTTCCCTAGATGGAACATCGGATCGTTCAATAGCGAGAGGTGCGAAGCCGCGATAATTGCGTTTACATGGGGAAATAACTGCTTTCGCCCCAAACCCCTCAATACAATTACCAAATTTATTAATAAATGCTTGACTTCTCTCAGCGATATTTCCATGGCACGAAAACTCCGAGTGTCTAAACTTCCTCCACAATCCTGGTGGACGAATGATATAAAAATCTTAAGAGACCAGTGCCTGAAACTCCGAAGATCCTGGCAAAAACTCAAAAAGAAATTTCATAAGGGATTGATAACGTCAATGAATGTATCTAATGCGGAAATTTTATATCGAAAC
>NW_017177752.1:0-761 GCF_001652005.2 Ceratina calcarata
AGTGGGAGCCGGTAGAGAGCTAAATCTAATCAGCGGGTGACAGCGTGAAAAGATGACGGTAGAAAGAGAGATCTCGACCCCTTTTTTGAAAAATGAAGGATCCCTCGACGAACCGCGGGCCGCAACTTTGACGAGTCACCCGGTTTGGGACCGATGGTTCCAAGTCTTCATCACGGTCTTGCACTCCGCCATCCCCGGGGCTACCCGAACTTTGGCGAGTCCCTCCCTTCGCTAGGTGCAGGGTGGTCCAAACTTTCATACGGGGATTTTTCAGCCGCCAACGGGTGGTCGGGGTGCCCGGGCACGTTTCCCGGATCCGGAAAATTTCCCGTTTTTGTTCCAAGTGTGTGATCGGGACGGGAAGGACGGTCTTTGGGAGTTTCTAACGGTTTATCCCCCCGCGAGCCAATCTCCCGAGTGCCCGTCGGTTCCCACCGGCAGGCCACGCCTTCCTCCGAACCCCGAGCGGAACTTCAACGAGTCGCCTGGTATCCAGGCTCCAAGTCTACATCCCGTTTTACGGACCGCCTCTATGTGCGGGACGCCGGGGTCCGTCTTCAGGGTCCCCTACCAGCAGTCGCGGAAGCCAGAGAGGTTCACGGCAAACGTCCCTGGTATTCATGTGTTTAGTGTGTATTTCATAGTGTTATTATACATGGAGTAGGCAAGACATAGGAGGGCTCGTAAGTGGGAACATCCTGTTGTTAGAGAAAAACGAATTTGGTATTATTATTTCTCCCTAATAATGCATGCATTGTGCA
>NW_017177753.1:0-761 GCF_001652005.2 Ceratina calcarata
GGTACCGCTTGATCCGCCGGCCGCTGTGGCAGGGGCCACAACGTGAGCATACAGTGGTTGTAAGATACCTGTGCCGGCGGTTATGCCTCTGAAAGAAGCAGATTGGCAATTTGTTTGGTTATCGCGCGATGTTAGAGCGCGACCGGAATTGGGTGCAACACCCTGGGGCGCCCTATCTGGCTCCGGCGGGTCGCCATCCCCTGCCCCACCCATGACCCCCTGGTTCCGTAAGACCCAATTATCCATAATTGATGTTACGGATTCTGTCCTTCAATTTACGGATCAATATATTGCACTTTTCAGAGTCAAAGGCCGTGTGCGCATTGTCCGTAACCCCCGCCGTAACACAGTTATGGCACTTCACTGTTCCGCTCTGTCTGTTCGTGCACTTCCGTGTTTCATGATCCCCCGCACATATCCCGCACGCATCCTTCCTACTCTGGCACACCGTGGCCATGTGCCCAAAGCCCAAACATTTAAAGCACTGCAGCACTCTGACATGGTCGGAAACTCTGCAAAGATTCCAGCCAATATGTACCTTGCCCATGCTGATCAGCTTAGATCTCACCGCCGGCGTGGTCTCTATAATGCACGAGGCTTCAGACTTTCCTTTTCCTGGAAAACGATAAACCATCTTTACTGATTCATCTTTCTCTGTTTCAGTTGCAGGTCCCAGGTTGAGCCGTATCAAGGAGTCGACCACCGCATCGTCCTTCATTTCCACCGGTACATCGCGGATCATCAACCTTGGTAAGTATTTG
>NW_017177754.1:0-474 GCF_001652005.2 Ceratina calcarata
GCTAGAATATTTTCTATTCTAAGTGAATCATTACATTATGTCGTCTTAATCTTTATTGTAAATAACTAAGGCTGAATTATATCGAATAGAAATGCGTGGGCTATCATCGAGAGTGCGTGACGAAGATTGAGAAAATGGCCTGTGGGCCACAGCCTAGTGATGGCGATGCAATATCAATATATCGGAATATTAACCCCTTGAACGACAATTTATTTTCAGTCAGCATTGCTCTGGCAGACGAACTGAATACTTTCGTCGCTGCTTAGTCGTCGCAGACGTTTTCGAATAGGTGCTGTATCACTATCAGCACTGCTGTCGCTAACACAGCCAACTCTTACCTTATCGGCATTATGTGAGCACAAAGTAACACTATCAAATTCTTCTTCATCTGACTGTTCATATTCACTCAATTCAACACTGTCATTATCACTTTCGCATAAAATATCCCCCAATCTTTTAGCCATATCTGGTAAT
>NW_017177754.1:832-1478 GCF_001652005.2 Ceratina calcarata
ATTAACCCCTTGACATACAATGACGAGTTTGACTCGTCATTCATTCCATTTAATTTGTATGTAAAGTTCTATTTAATTTGTATGTCAAGGGGTTAATACACTATTTCACAAAGTAATTCGAATAATAACTAATCCAGAGCTTGATATAATATTTCATTCACCGTTCGTCGTGACGTTCCAAGTTACACACGAATGCGTACGTGCATGAACGGAACGTTTTTTTTTAGATCCACTCATCCTAGCAAAATACAAAATTCCGTCGTTTTTATTCTCTTCTTTAGTAATAATGCCTCGAAGGATTGCTGACGATGTTAAAGAAGAGGCAGCCGAAATGCTGAAGAGAGAAGGAACGACGCAACGAGAGATCGCTCAGAAGCTTAAGATCAGCCCATCCTCGGTATCCAAAATTAACCAAGACAAGTTGAGTTCAAGCAGACGTTCTTCGGTCAGTTCCGTTAAAAATGAATTCGTTCTACTAGGAAAACACAACGTGCAATGAATTCTATTGTTCATTACGTTATTTATGACTTTTCCTATATTATTTACTTCATTGAGTTTTACTGCAGAATATGTGCAATGCGCTTTTTATATACTCAGAAGAAATTTAATTGTACAGAAACCGTACAAAGTGCACATAGTTTATAAA
>NW_017177754.1:1840-2442 GCF_001652005.2 Ceratina calcarata
GAGATACTACCATCGATACGATAGTCTTTACTGGGCGTTGATGGGTGTGTCAGTCAGGAAGCATTTTTCATATAATATAAAATAAGCAATAGCTAATTTGTATCTTATAATATCATGCGTAAACATTATTGGTTGCAGATATCAGAGGCTAGATTCGTGGCAACATCATCAAGATCACCATGCTCGCCACAACCCTGCTCCATCCCACCCGCACCATGTGTGGCTAACCAATCTGATAACTCTCAACAATTAAGTCATGCAGATTACGAGCAAATCAAAAAGGGAAATGAAGAATTGAAGAAGAGAAATGCGAAATTATCCAAAGAAAACAAGGAGTTGAAGATAGAAAATGAAAAGTTGCGCAAAGAATCCGAACGGATGGAGAAAAAATTGGACGACAAGGAAAAACAATTGGACAAATTGATAGAATTATGTGGAAAAAGAAAATGAAATCAGACAATCAGAAGCTTAATCCATTTTAATGTAGTATGTATTTGTATATACAGGGTGTCCCAGAACTCCTTTTACGCCCGAAAATGAGGAGGAACTGAGGTGATTTTAAACAACTTTTTCCTTTGTGAAAAAGTTGTCCGAGGCGTGGT
>NW_017177755.1:0-761 GCF_001652005.2 Ceratina calcarata
CACCAATCCCGGCCAGTATCCGTTTTTTGCACCTATTCAGTCCTGCTTGACCAGTACCTAGGAACATTGTCTATCTTTGGTTACATTTCCCGCAATTGTTTACGTTTTGTTTGTTTGCATCTTTACCCTGGTCCTTCCCTGCCGGTTTTGTGGTTGTCCTTCCTTTGACCTCTGCTCTTGCTCTTCTCTATCTGCCCGTCTTTCCAGAGTGTTTCTTTACCCTTGTTTTTCCTGCTGTCGGTAGTTTGCTTGTTTGCCGTAGTCGGTAGTGGGATTTTTGGTCTTGCTCAACTTGCCTATAGTCGGTAACCAGGTTTAGTCTGATCTCTGTCTTAATTGTACAACGACTTTCTGATGATCTTAATTTACCCCTACTCCATATTCAGGCTTCTGATTTTTGGCGATTGGCGTTGCGAATGCTCGCTTACCCCGTCCTTTACCCGAGTCCTATTCTATATTATTTTACTGCATCTAACTGCATGTGCTCTTAACATACCAGTGCCCTCCGATTGGTCGAATAGTTGTTTTTGTCCCCTTTTGTTTCGCTTGTTCCACGGTTTACCTCGGCTGACTTTATGGGCTGAGCTGCCCATCTATATCTAAATTCGTTTTCTTAATCTATCCTTTGCAGGAGCATTACACTATCACGCGATCTGACCTGCCCGCCTGTCTTGTTTTCCAAGGTGTCTTACCTTTGGTCGGTTGATGAATCGCCTCAAGGGGAAGTGACGATTCTCGGTGTATCAAAAATTAATCTGATG
>NW_017177756.1:0-761 GCF_001652005.2 Ceratina calcarata
AGAAGGTGTATTTTAACGGGAACTACACGAAAAACTGGTTGGTAAGCTGAATACTCTCTCTCTGAGGGATACTTGGGGATATACGTGACCTTTCAAGGTACATTCGGCTTACAAGCATATAAGTTGACTTGTATCAAACATATGTCTAAAACAAGAATGAATGCCTCTTGAGAACCCTAGAATAAGGTGTATTACAACGGAAACTACCCGAAAAACTGGTTGGTAAGCGGAATACTGAGGGATAATAGGGGATATAGGAGACCCTTCAAGGTACATTGGGCTTAAACGCTTATAAGTCGACTTGTATGTCACATATGTATAGAACACGTATGAATGACTCTTGAGAACAATAGAAGATGGTGCATTTTAACGGAAACTGCACGAAAAACTAGTTGGTAAGCTTAATATTGAGGGATACTTGGGGATATACGTGACCTTTCAAGGTACATTCGGCTTAAAAGCATATAAGTCGACTTGTATCCCACATATGTATAAAACAAGAATGAATGCCTCTTGAGAACCCTAGAAGAAGGTGTATTACAACGGAAACTACCCGAAAAACTAGTTGGTAAGCGGAATACTCTGAGGGATACTTGGAGATATAGGTGACCCTTCAAGGTACATTCGTCTTAAACGCTTAGAAGTCGACTTGGATCCCACATATGTATAAAAAAAGAATGAATGCCTGTTGAGTAACCTTGAAGATGGTGTATTTTAACGGAAACTACACGAAAAACTGGTTGGTAAGCTGAATAATGAGG
>NW_017177757.1:0-761 GCF_001652005.2 Ceratina calcarata
TGTACATTTGCCCAAAACCAGTCAAAATGACTTCTTTGGGCAATCTAGTGTTAATCACGGTTTTAACCTAATTTTCTTCGTGTTACACGCACGATTATTTAATTCGAAGAACTCGTTTCGATCGGTTTCGGGCAGCTGCGTCTCGCCGGTGCGTAACGACTGTTATCAAAGTTCGCGAACGGCGATAAATCGTGACTGTTACATGCAACGAGTCGCGAAATTGATTAAAACCGAGGCATTAGCTCCGCTCGTGCATCGACGTCGCACGGTTCGGATGTTCAGTGAATGTCGCAAACACCAACATAATTTATAACGACTCGTTTCGAGAGTTACCGGATTAATTCACCTTTACAACTTTCCCGAAAAAGTTTCCCCTCCGCGCAGTTATTGCGCAACTCGCCCTCCTCGGTCCTGGTCCATTCGTTCGGTAAACGATACCTTTATCATTGATACGCAATCGGACCATTGCCCTGAATCGGACGCCGATCATTATGATTTATGATAATGAATATCGCGGCTGCGTCGGTTTAATTATGGGACGACCCAGATTCAATCGATAATCGATAATGTATCGAGGAACAATATAATAGTAGCTTCACATTTCAAGATTCCTTTGGAATTTGACAATTATTAATAATTCGCATAAATCAGAACGAACCTTATTCCAAAACTAGTGTAAGATATTGAAATGGGAGGTTCCTCACGTAATTTTAACACTAGATTGCCCAAGGAAGTCATTTTGACTGGTTTTGGGCAAATGT
>NW_017177758.1:0-761 GCF_001652005.2 Ceratina calcarata
ATCCCAATATCACCGAAAACATTCGTCCCAGTCCTTAATTCTAGATCGCAATTACATACATAAAAATAGAATGAAACAAACAAAACATAAATACATATATCTAGGCATGGTCGCGCGACAAGACTAGTCGATCGAGACAGGACAGAATACTTGTACTGGACAGAACGCGACCGGATCATCGCGAAAAACGCGTATACTCCCACGTGCAAACTTCCTTGCGCGACACGAGATCGCACCATCGACCGATCGTTAAGTACATCCGAGTCGATATCGCTTCGAATCGTTCGAGACATCTTTCCCATCGTCGCTTCGACAAACCCTTCTCCTCCCGCGTTCGAAACAAAAAGAAATCGACAGCCACGCGACACTGAGGTCAAAAAATATTCAAATATTGAAACCATTGGAACAGTAAAAGATAAAATTGACGACAAAAACATAAAGTCTTTATTGTTAAATGCAATCAGGCTAGACTAACGTGTATACCGATAAATTCCAGTTTCCATCGTATCGCGAATTAAGCGGGAAAATGGCCTGTCCCCGAAGTCCGAGAGCTGCCTCGAACGAACCGATGAACGAATTAAACTTCCTCGTCGAATTTTACCCTTTCGTCTTAATTCTAATCGAAGAGTCGTCGCGTTGTCGGTCATCGCCCGATCCGACCCGATCCGTGGTCCATGAACGTAATCGTGATCCCGTACTCGTCCTCCCTGTTCTCCTTCGCCGTCCCGCTCGACCGGTCGATCAATCGTCCTTCCTCCTGT
>NW_017177759.1:0-761 GCF_001652005.2 Ceratina calcarata
AATTATACTGTAATTATACAATATAATATTTATATATTAAAATAAAGGAGATATTAAGGTGATCTCCTTTAGCTGAGACACCCTGTATAACAAGAAACGAAATATAATAAAGTTTGATTACTTCGTTTTGGAAAAGAATTCAATTCAATCTTCTGCTCGATATCCGAATTTCAACGAAAGTTATCAATCGCGTTGGATTTTCAATATTTTTGTTATCGAACATGACAACGTAAGGCAGATGATAAAAATGATAAGAGAGACTTGCGGGGTTAATTTAAAATTCCAACAGGTTTCAGCGTTTGTGTAATTAGAGTGATTCCGTGGAGAGGCAGGAATCTCGTTAGGGGAATCGGCGAAGGAGAAGAATAGGAGCCGAACCCGTCAATCGATATCCTGCGAGGCTGGCGGCATCAATCTCGCGTTTGAAAATTAATCTTATGGTGGTCATGTTTGTGCCAATATAATTACAGGCCTTCCAGACGGTCTCTCCCCTGGCCCCTTGCCCTCCCACTTGCCCCGCGAACCCCGGGTTTAATACGGTTTCGCACGAATCTAATATTTCCCTGTATATATAAATTATCGGCAATTAAAAGGGGAAAAAAGGAAGTTGCAAAGTTGAACGGCTAGGCTGAGTTTTAATCTGAGAATGAGGAAAAAACGAACGAGCCGTTGATCGTATAAAAAAACTCACATTATATGAACTTTTACGTGAACTTCGAGATCGTTATAAGAACTGTACTTCTCCTTCGAGAAATTCATAT
>NW_017177760.1:0-761 GCF_001652005.2 Ceratina calcarata
GATCGCCTGTGCGGCAATCGTTTCATATCCTCTAATAATTCGTAACGCCATTTTTCTCTGTTCGGCAATGATTCCGTTTACTAACTTTTTGTTTTTTAGGATATCCTTTCCCCATATGTGGCATCCGTATAGGGCCATGGAGTTAAATGAATTAATGTACAGTCTTCTTATTTCTTCTCTGGGGCCTCCCAAGTTGGGAAGGATTTGAATAAGAGCGTTCGTGTAACCTCTCAGCCTGGGGATGAGGTGGTCGACGTGCTGACTGAAGGATAGCCTTTCGTCAAGGATTACTCCTAGGTACCTCATCTCACATTGCATGGGTAGGCTCGTACCGTTAATCGTTGTTCGTTTCTGGTCTTCTCTGATCTTCATGTTCCTGGGGAGGAAACATGTTATTACTGTTTTGCTAGTTGCTACCTTAAGACCAATTTTTTCAATCTTTTTCAGGATGTTCCAGGTTGCGGTTTCGGCTCTTCTGATGGTCCTTTGAACATTACTGCCGGATGCTGTTAAGATGGTGTCACCTGCGTATCCGGTAATTTGCATGTTGTCTGGTAACGGAGTGCGCAGGACCTCGTCGTACCCCAGATTCCAGAGTGGGGCTGCCAGCGTGGATCCTGGAGGTACACCACATCTAACAGATTTGGAGTAGAGCTTTCCTTCTGCGTCAATTGACATTACTTTCCTCCCTGATAGATAGGCGGTAATTATATCTATTAGGTACGCGGGAAAGTGTTTCTTTTTCAGTGCTTTTATGATGG
>NW_017177761.1:0-761 GCF_001652005.2 Ceratina calcarata
ACACGAAAGGGACTCGATCCATCGACCCAGCGGTTACCAAGCTAGAACGTTAACCACTGGGCCGCCGCCGCCACTGCTTGTTCATAGTCGTAAGAGAAGGGAAGATAAGGACACGTCAAACTTCTTTTGCAATTTTCTCGAAAACCTCTGGATGTTTGCAGCAACATTGAAGGTGTATATGCTGTCCTAGTGGACTACTGCAAGTGTACGAAGTTTCAACAAAATCCGTGATCCCAAACCCGGATAGTCCCCTTGTGAGTTGTTTGTTGTTACTCAGTCTGACTTAGCGACTGTCTATCTTATCTTTTACCCGTTGTAGTGGTGCTAATTGGCTACTTAATTCTACCTTGTTTGGGATTTGGGAGGAGCAAAGCGAGCTGGTTGCAAGTTTCCTGTGTTATCCTTCTTTATTTATTAATTATTGGAGGTTATGTTACTTGATTACCGTCGGCGTTGTTCGCTGACAAATCGTACTTACCTGCGATTGGTTGTCCATGCGTAATGCGTGTTTGATATCTGTTATATATTGATGTGCATTTAACTATTTAGGTAGCTTGTATTAGTGTTTTAAGTAAGTATTTTATTTGTAACTTTCAGTTCGTATTTGTCATGCTTATTTACAAAATAATATATATATATATGTACAGTGTTCCCGACATGCCTCTTCATTCTCCCTTCTTTAATTTACTTTGTATTCTTAACATTGTCTTTTTGCTGATTTCCTTCTCCCCTATTGTCTCTTTCGCCCACGGTTTTTCTTC
>NW_017177762.1:0-761 GCF_001652005.2 Ceratina calcarata
AAGAATATAAACATTTCAAAACAGCGAATAAATAAAATTACTTTTCTTCGTACATGTTCCGTATTGTGCCGATGATGAGTTTACAGTACATTGTAAAGCCCGCGTCATTACCGTCCCTTTCGCGTTATTGGACACATTCGGGTAACGAGGCCCTTCGTCCAATAACAGCATATAGAATTTGCGAGAATCGGCGCAAAAGCAATTAGTCTAATCACGGCGCAACCGATCGTCACGTGATCTGTCTCTCGCCCGGTGCGTTCTCGCGAGGACAAGACACCGACGAACCACGTTTGATTGTTCGCTCAGACACCAGAACGTACGCATTAAATTATCGCGCTCCTTATAATTTTCACCAAAGTGAACATTTAGTCGTCGGGGCTCATACCGATATTCGTATTAAAACTCGCCAAATTCGCGACGGCAGTAGTGAAAGTTCACCAATACCAAAAACCGTTACGCAATACGGACTACCGCCATTATTCCGGCAAACCGCCACGTGGTTGTTTAACAAATCGTTCCGAACTTAAAACCGCGGCATTAACGGTGCTATCGCGACAAATCAAACAAAATTGTGATTGGGAAGATTCGCCGGTGTCTCCTAATCCTCGACTTCCCGGTTCTCAATATCCGAGAGCGTGCTAGCTTCAACGGATCTTTCGAGGTTCGTACAAACAGTACATATATACATTCTTTGTAAGTATTCATCTATATTTACTACCTTAGATTCTATCTATTTATACTTTTCTAGATATTTATACTTT
>NW_017177763.1:0-760 GCF_001652005.2 Ceratina calcarata
AGAATTAATTTTTAATTGAATCCAATTATTGGACCGGCCAAGGGGCCAGTCCCTCAAAATAAAAATACAACTGTCAGCCAACAATTGACTATTGACCCGGAGCGAAGCCCGTGGCCCAGATACGTTCACATGTACGACATCTTCGTTAACGACAATGTAATCAGTGAGTTGCCGACTCGCCGGTGCTCCGCCTCGGAAGCAGGGTTCTCATAATTTGTCCCGCACTGCTCGCTTCCCCTCTTTTTCGCCTGTATTTCAATCCCCACTACTATTCTCCTCATGCGTCTTCGTTGACCATGCCTAGCATACCTCCATCAAGTACCAGTCCCCACCACGGTCGCGTCGCCCCCACTTTCCGGCCGAGGAATAAATTATGAGAACCCTGCTCGGAAGCCCTTTTATCGCTTTCGAGGATTCAACATACATACATGGACTGCTAGTCCGCTAGGAGAATCGTCGCCAACATCAGGTAGCCAAGCTGAAATGAGGATTACTTTCTATGCACAATAATTTAGAAGCATTGTCATTTCAAAAGCGATTTCCACGATCATGCGATCTACTTGTTAGTTGAGAAGAAGAAATATTGTGTAAATTTTATACGGAAATTTCTTTAAGCATCTAACTAGGCTACTTACCCCAGATGTCGAATTATTCATACATAAAATTCGAGGGTTCGAACCCGGTACTACTGGTCTTAGAGTCAGCGATCCTACCCACTGATTTTTTTTTTTTTTATAAAATTGAGGTTTTTATTAAGTCG
>NW_017177764.1:0-760 GCF_001652005.2 Ceratina calcarata
GCAACCGAGTCACTTCCAACTGAGCGGTTCGGGCTCGTACGCGTCCCTCTTCTCCTTATTCCCGTCGGCCCGTACTTGAACACATGGACGACGGTCGTCGCCGCCGTTGATCTCGCGAACCACCTGCGAACACACAAGAGAAAAACCCCCAGTGACACTAAGCCACTTTCACTCCACGATCGCAACTTTTCCTCACTCGCACTACTTTTCCACCGGCAGCCACCACTTTTTCTTCACCCCGTACGCACTGGTCGTCTTCCGTCCCGTGAATGAGGACGAGTCACGTACGCTCTCAGCCAAGTCGTCTCGAGAGGCATGTCCGGCGTCCTACGACCGACGTAGAAACCTCCGACTCGGCAAAGGACCGCACCACGTTTCAGGATTCCGTCAGTAACACACACACAAACACGCGCGCGCACACACACACACACACACACACACGCACGCACACACGCACGCACACACGCACACACACACGACTCGTCGGCAACGGACGAGTCGCTGGTAAGAGACGAGTAATAAAGGATGTGATTGATTGATTGATTGATAATATCGAAAGGAAATGACAGGAAAAGAAGAAGAAAAGGGAAAAGAAAAAGAAGAGAAAGAAGGAGGAGAAAGTAAAAAAGGGAAAAGAGAAAACGGAAAAGAAAGGAAGGGAAAGAAGGAGGAAGAAAGAAAAGGAAGGAAAGTGAAAAAGGGAAAAGAAGAAGGGAAAGGAAAAAGGGAAAAAGCGAAGGAAACCAACTAACTCCATTTA
>NW_017177765.1:0-976 GCF_001652005.2 Ceratina calcarata
GGTATATATTGGCCATTATTATCTTTGACCGTATGCCATTTTTGGGGTAGAGCCATAATCCCATCGGAATAGAACTTCTGTGGTTTATCGGCTAAAAACTTGGCATCTTTAACATCGAAATTTCCAGAACGGAAGCGAGTAAATTATCTACATGCTGTTGCATTTGATAAAGCATCTTGACTGTAAACACCACAAATTTTTTCCCGGGTTTCTGCAGCGTTCTTGCTTTTTTCGTAGTAAAATTACAAAACATAGCGAATTTTTTCAGAAATTTCACTCATTTTCACGCTAATATTATTTTTGACACGATTGATGAAATACAAAACTGTTTTCATAAAAATTGCACACTGAAATATCACCTCTCAAACGCGCGTCAGTAAGACGCAATCTGATTAGTGTTGCTCGATATATGACATCAAACAAAAAGTTTTATTATCACTCACTAAAATATAGCATAAATCAAATCATTTATCTGCAATTCCTGAATAGATTAGCAATTCACGTAATTAGCATTTACAAAAAGATCAATAATAAAAAATTAATAATCTTCAATGGTATGATATTCCATTGTTGTTCCATGATTTCCATTTTACAGCGAGTATTCGATTGCAGCTCCTCATTGTGTATTCTTCCCTTCTTAATTTTACTTTACACAAGATAATCAGTTTTGGCCCAAATACAAGACCACGTGTCTCACACGTAGTTGTAGGTTAAAGGGTTAATAAGTCTTGATCTGAATGCCTTTTCTTTTCGTGCTTCTTATGTGTAAATGAACTGATTTGTAGATCTTGACTTAGAATTACTATAATTTGACGAAGGATTACCAAGCACATGGTCCCAGCCGAGCACGTAGGCCGTAGGTAATAAAATTTTATAATCGGTTATCGGAATGTTTAACAGTTTGCAGAATATTTAAGAATGAATTTCTGATATCCCGCTTGCAAATAATTGTGCTTCATCATTTTAAGGTACAAAC
>NW_017177765.1:2209-7013 GCF_001652005.2 Ceratina calcarata
TTAATATTGTAATAATGGTTATTGTTTGATTTATTTTATTAATTCCTTTAAATGAAACGTTAACTGATGTTAACTGAAACGAAAAAGGTTTTAGCTAAAAATTGTGTAAAACATCAGCGCACGTGACAAAGTAACCCTTTGTCAATGTGCGATGTTGCCAGTGAGTAATCATAAGAAAAACTTGAAAGTTTGAGTATGCATATCTTTAATTCTAGCTGGTCAATCCTTTTCAAGTTGTCACATATAACGTATTTAAACATAAATTAGTTTTACCTACAATTTCAGTACTTTGTGGAATGTGGCTATTTAGCTAGATCAAATTTTTCATCGTAAAAACGACATTTTTCGAGACGACATCATTAAACCTATGCTAAGCATATAAAAAAATAGTTAACTGTAATTAATCATAAACTCGGAAAATATGTGGTAAAATGCGCTAAATTTCTGCAAGAGTATCTATCAGATGCTTAATTAATTTTGCTAAAAGTTTCGTAATTATCTCGAATAGTGTCTATTTAGGTGATAACTACCTTAAGTATATTCTAACGAACACTCTCATGTAAAACTCATTGTAAATTCTCGTAAATTCCAACTGGTAATCATCGTTAAATAAAAAAAGCTGATGGGGATATTGACAAAAGTGAATGAATATTTTTATAAGGTTGAAATGTGTATTTCTTAACAAATTTTATGTGTACTTGTAGCTAAAAGAATACTTTTTCTCGCTATATAAGCAATCTTCATTACAATTACTTCATTGCATCAAAAAATATGAAGCCGTGTGCGCAATATCAAGTCTAACATATTGTGTACTTCAATAGAGTGGCATCAGACGTTCGGACATTTCTTCTACTATAAGCCTAATGTTCAATAATAATTTTGATCTTGTCCCGAAACCAAACAACAAGAAAATCGTTATCGAAGAATACTTAACACATTGAAGACGGTATGCGCTGAAAAGTGTCTAGCCCCAGTTCCCGCACATTTTCAATTCACGTCACGTTTTGACGTGAATTTCCGTCATCCGTCGCCAACAGTTGAAAAATAAAAGATGGGAATTCCCATCTCCCGTCTTCAATGTGTTAAAAGCGGTCCTACCCGCAGAATAAAATTTCTCAATTGAATGTTCGAACAGCGTACCTGAATCAAAGGATAAACGCTAACACCTACAAAAAAAATATCTGATTTGTTCGAAGAGATGTTGCACAAAATTATCGCAAAGAAAGACAATAATTCTGTTCTCGAACGAGCACGATCCATGATACAGAAAAATAAAAAGGACCACACTGCACGCAATCTTCAAAAGGCATTCACCAACGCTGCTGATTTGCGTATCTACAGGGACCAAAAGTATCTAACATTCCTTCTTGTTTACATCGATGACATATTGAGCGAATCCAGCGATCGAGAAAAGGAGAAGTAAATAAAAAAAAGCTTGCTGCATCCTTCAAGATAAAAGATGTCGGCCCCACCAACCAATGCTCAGGCTTCATGATCCAATGTGAAGGTCAAAGTCTATCTTTCTCAAAGAAACCACATTGGACCGCTTTAAGAAAATCAACTGCAAACCCGTGGATACATTCTTGTGTCCAATGCCAAATTAACCAAAAATGAGGAAAACGAGGAAGATCGCCATTCAATCAGAAGATCATAACCAAGATATTTCAAGAGTTTATCGGCGCCTGAACGTATGCAGCTGTAGGAATAAGCACTGACATCATGCACGCCGTAAACGCTCTAAGTCAATTTAATTCTCGTCATACAAACCAGCATTACGTAGCAACTGCGAAAACTATAGCGAAGAAATCGACATTAAATACGAGGTTATCGGGCAGGAATCCTACGAGCAGGTCGCCGAGCAGCTGAATGTGTTAGACTACGATTTTCTTTAGAAAGGACATAACCACACCTTGCATGCTTTCGTCGATACGACTGGGGAAATTCCGTAATTGATAGATATTCCTACAATCCAATAAAAAAATTTCTGATCTGGAAATTTAAGGTCAAGGACAATTTTGCGATACCCTTTTTTGTGGATTTTCACCGATTCAAAGATGTAGAATACACCTATGATTGCCAAGACCAAACGTTACGTTACACCCATGATGTAAAAACATAAGGTGTGTTCCTGCGCATCCATTTGAACAACTAATCACGGACGCTTCCATTTGTTAGCCATTTTGGATTTCTAACCAATCACGCTTCATATTAAAACAGAGCGAATTTAAAAATCGTAAACATGTCAAAAATTTAGTTCTCGGAGTGTAATATATATGCGTGTTCGGACTAAACAATAGGGCATCGTACTTCTAATATGGCCTACAAGTGGAAGGCGGAGACAGCGACGTATTTGAACATACCGGAAGAACACACTTTATGTTTTTACATCATGGTTACACCCTGCGCACGTAACGCGTTTTCAGACAGCGCCGCACGCTCTCGCGTATAAGTTACCAACATCTACTCGTTCCAATAACGTTTTCATCTTTTTATTGCTCTCGTTGTAAATATAGCAATAGAAATTTCGCATCAGTGGGAGGGATATGAATTCATAATATCGATCGTTAATGGATCGTTTAATCACGAGTCGCTCGTGAGCGGTAAACAGCATAGCAGTGAAAAGGAAATGTCTGAATGGAATGTTGTCTAGTTCATTCTGCACAACATGTTTGACCTCTAGTTTTCGCTTATGAGATAAATATGATAAACAGTGTCATCTATGCAAATGATCGCGCGTATTTCGCTTGCGTTAGATCTACCCTTTCTATCTCATTTTAAAAGCTGCCTATTCATTTAAAAGAAAAGTCCTCCATTACGAACTTTTATAATTTCACCGGTAACTCTAATATGCCACTGCATAGATCTTTTGAAGATAAAAGGATGCTGTGCAAAAGAAAAAAAATACTATATCTTTACTAATAACATATGTCACGGTATATTTCCAATAAATCTTATTAGATTTTAAATTAATACAAAATTTCAGGATGATGGCGGATTTATAGCACCATTTAATCAACAATTCAAAATACAACAAAAACCTTCGTTACATAAACACCCATTATGTGAACCTCTGTTGTCTGGATATTCCATTACATAAAGAGTATATTTGTTTGTCTAAGATAAAGCCCATTTAGTAATTTAGGATGAAAGACATAAAACACACTTGGAACATTGTACAGGATGAAGCACTTAAAACAGACCACCTGAATAACTTGGCTCCTATTGGTGACAGGAAAAATGCATAGGGCCAAAATTATTTGGTATCGAGGGACTAATCATCTGGTGTTACTAGTTTTTTGATAGATGGAGGCGTCAAGGAGATTTGAAGGTCATCCCTGTTTCATGAGTATTTCAAAACGAATACAACGACCTATTGAGAAGGTCATTCGTGGTCTGGGTTAAGCCAATTGTGATGGAAAATAGTTTACTTTGATTGAGTCTGATTGAGGTTGATTTATTTATTTAACCGTAATACACCACTAACACAAGTGTTCAAAATGGTGGCATTGAACCATAAATACACTGCACTGTTTAACTTATTATTTTCAGCTGCTAGAATCATGTACCTTTTCAAATACTTCCTATGTCCTGTACATTCTATGTGATATTTTAATAATAACTCTTTGTTCTTCTTTATCCTATGTACTGTGATAATTGGGATATTATATTGAATTCGACTATAATACGTTCACTGCTCCGTAAGTATCAATAGAAAATGCATTGCGGTTGTATCTATGAATGTTATGAGTTCGGATTCTGCAACGTAGAGGGCCGAGGTCGAAGTACTTTGTGGACTCTCTCACCACAAGTCCTCAAACCTAGTTATCAACTTCACGGTTGGCACAACTGCCGCGATCGTTTCTCGCTCGCGATTTTCAATTATTCACGATGTAACACTTTAAAATCATCTCTCAAGGTCGAGAACTTGACCGAGACGGACGCGTTAATTTGTTCTCGTGTTAACAAGGAAATAAAACCACTCAATATTCTCGGTTTGTGATCCCTTTATTTCCTACGAACTTCTAAATATGTACACGGGCGACACCAGAACATTGCAATTTGTAGAGTGCTGCCGATGGCCCCTCGTAGCTACCAACTCCACAACTTTCCCTCACCGCAATAGTAACAACAGGGCCGACCCCCTACCAAAACGTAATTAAGTACCTGGCAGCCCGCTTCGAACATTCGCGTGGTAATTGTGCTGTTACAACGGATTTATGGACGAATGACTATATGAAGATCATAGAAACGAGGAGTTGGGCGCTAAGCTTCATATAAATGAAGTCCTACTGTATTTACTTTTTCAGGTGCATAATTGTTTCTTCAACAAGAATGATCGACGTCCAGCGATGCGATTGTATCTACGAATGTTAGGAGTCTTGATAAACAAGAAGTTGGGCGCTAAGCTTCGCATAAATAAGGTCTATGTATGTACTAAATTTGCATTTTCAGGTGCATGATTGGTTTTCCAATAAGAATGGTCGACGTTCAATATAGATAATTAATTCATTACCTCAATTGAGGGTGAACGAATTCTAAATAATGAATCGGAAGCGATTTTCTAAATAATAAAGTGTCTCCTTAGCAAGGACGGATTAAACTGACTAAGCTGACCTCCGGGTAGCCCGGAGGTCTAAAAGTACCTCAACTTAAAGATTTTAGAAATGACCGAAAAGGTTCAAAAAAACGCTCCTTGAAATAATCAAACCAATCTAAAAACAAAATGTTAAATTTATGTCCTCTAAATTGTACCCTTTAACTGTTTATTTCAGTAAATGTTTAATAGTGACGCAAAGTATAACAA
>NW_017177765.1:7974-10939 GCF_001652005.2 Ceratina calcarata
AATCAATAATACATTCTCCTTTGTTATTTACAACTTCTTCCCAACGTTCAACAAGATTTTCAATACCTCGTTGGTAAAAATCACCCGGTTTTAACTCGAAAAATTCATCCAACCAAGCTCTCAATACTGCATCAGTATTGAACGAAACTCCGCGCACCATTTTGAACTTTGCATACCAATTACGAGCGGTTCTTTCAAATATAGCACCCTCTCCATACACAACACAAATGTTGCGAGTAGCTTTCGTGGCCTTAGAACCTTGATTAAAAACAAAAAGAAGGAGGTGTCGAAAATGCTCATTTTGTCTCAACTTGACATTCCATACTAATGATCTAAAAATTAACATAAATTAACTCGAACAAAAAAAACATAGATTCCGGTAGAACAAAACATTCTCTTTCGAACGATTTAAAACATTATGCCAAAAACATTTAATGACATGCGGAATGTTAAAATTTAAAAAAACGGCGGGAACTTAATTGCCAACCTAGACATCGAATTTCCTACGAAAAACTGATTTGAACTATTTAAGATTAATTAATAGAAGTGTGCGAGTACCCGAGATCAGACGGGCTCGGAAAAATGGAGATGAAGCCTGATTGTTGATTCATACATTATCGACTGCAACCCGATTTAGACTTTTGCACTGTGCATATTGTTCAGGTCTGCCATAATTCATGACCTAAGCCTATTCCTTTAAAAGATAACAATATGTACCTCGACCCGTTGCGTTAAAGTAGCTGCTACCGAGCCCCAAATATTAGGTACCGCGGAAAGTTCGTGTCGTTTTTTCCTTAAAAATACAGCACAAAACTTTTGTTCAAAGGAGTTTATTTAATCTATTATGTATTGACCATCTTGATCGATGATCTTTTGCCATCTTTCTGGCAACTGCATAATCCCGCTAGTGTAGAAGCTTCGGGTCTTATGAGCGAAAAATTCATCCAAGCAACATCCTTTCAAGTCGCGTTTGGCGACAGTTTGGGCACTCTCACCGGGTTTGTACCAAGACCTTTTACGTTTAATATTGTTGTACACAACCCACTTTTCGTCCCCAGTCACCAAACGTTTCAAAAAATACTCTGATTTGTTCCATCTCAGAAGCGATTCACAAACGTCTACTCGGTTCATCAATGGGCACCCAAATATCGAGCTTTTTTGTGTATCCTATTGTTCTTAAATGCACTCTCACTTGTGTAGCACTGATATTCATTCTCTTTGCGATTTCCTCTGCCGTCAAATGTCGATCATTTTCAATTAGCGCTTTGATTACATCGTCGTCGATCTTGGATGGCCGCCCGGAGCGAGGTGCATCTTCAAGCTCAAAAAATTTCCAGAACGGAAGCGAGCAAACCATTTCCGGCATACTGATTCACTTAAAGAATTGTCTCCGTATATAGCACATATCTCACGTTTGGCTTCCGCCGCCATTAATCCTTTTTTGTATAAAAAAAGTAAAATATGCCGAAAGTGCACTTTATTTTCTTCCATTTTGAAACACGAATTACGTCAATAAAACACGTTCAATTTTAATGTAATATGCTTCTTAATTTCAAGGAATATCACACCTATCGAAACAATGTTGAAGTTGGCAACAATTGCAACGCATCGTACTTCTATTGTTTGTTAAGTGACATCTTTTGGAAAAACGACACGAACTGTCCACGGTACCTAATAGTACCTAGGCAATCAGCACATAAGGCCATAGACCAGACATGTCCAACATGTCGGGCACGCGATACGACCTTCAGCGGGAGCCTAGGTGGAGATGCGTTAAGTAGTGTGAGCGCATTATGGTCCGCTGAGTTACTCTGACTATTGCCCGAGATGGACATAGCTATTAAAGTAGGGAGAAATGAGTTGGACATGCCTGCCATAAACGAAACTACTTTCCATCTCATTTTTTAGCCATTTACCATTAGCATTTGTTCCTACTTGAGCATAATTTTTTTTGTTACTGTTGACTTATGTCTGCCTGCTGCGGTCAGGGTTAATTAAGTTATGCGTAAAACTCTTCGGTCATCGTGGAAAAACCCAAGAAACAAAGATCATTTTAGGCAGCTACCCCCAGTTCCCTTGTTTTACATTGTTACTAATAAAATTCATTTTTTCCACTTGAATCCTATTCCTAAATGTAGCAACTCAACATCCATCACCCCATCCGCACTCCTTCCTACAGTGAACGCACTTCCAACTTTTTTCCATAGATTCACAGAGAAATGGACAACGCTGATTGTGAGTGACAAACATGTAGAAAGATCTTAGAATCTTAGAACGGTAGTTTTTATGTCCAGTATTGGACACTTACAAGTTGTCCTAGAACTGATGGTACATTTTTTAATGGGAGGTTTTTGAGATGATTTTAAACAATATTTTCCTTTGTCAAAATGTTTTCAGAGACGTAGTTGTCGAGTTATTAACGAAAAACTCCGGCCAATCAGAGCGCCCGTATAGCAGGCGGCCAGCGGAACGACAGCCGCCTCGAGCGTTGCCGCGCTTGTATGCCACGCTTATGACGAGAACGTAGGATTAAAACAAAAGTTACATGCAAGAGCAACTAAGAAATTGTTTAAATATTACAGAAAACAAAGCAATTAGTCGTTAGTTACGTTCGCTGAATAAATGTAACATACTCAATGAAATAACTAACAACTTTATAAATTACAGAGTCGTTAAGATTATAAAAAATAGGAAAACAATTGGACTTGGACTTAGTCGTTCGTTTTTAAGTTGTAAGAATTTCAGTGGGTCAATCTGTCGAAGCCTGACATTTGAAAGTAAAACACATGATCATGTCTGTCAGTGACCTAGTCTAAACATCACTGCTGCCCATGTGTTTTATCTTCAAGTATCCGGGTTCGGCACATTGACCCAGTGACATTCTTCTAGGAGCAGGTGAACTTAAAGACGGGATTAAGTTCAACTCTAATTCTTTTCCCCTCGTCTTTTCAGGTATCCGCACGCT
>NW_017177765.1:13099-18288 GCF_001652005.2 Ceratina calcarata
ATTAAGTTATGCGTAAAACTCTTCGGTCATCGTGGAAAAACCCAAGAAACAAAGATCATTTTAGGCAGCTACCCCCAGTTCCCTTGTTTTACATTGTTACTAATAAAATTCATTTTTTCCACTTGAATCCTATTCCTAAATGTAGCAACTCAACATCCATCACCCCATCCGCACTCCTTCCTACAGTGAACGCACTTCCAACTTTTTTCCATAGATTCACAGAGAAATGGACAACGCTGATTGTGAGTGACAAACATGTAGAAAGATCTTAGAATCTTAGAACGGTAGTTTTTATGTCCAGTATTGGACACTTACAAGTTGTCCTAGAACTGATGGTACATTTTTTAATGGGAGGTTTTTGAGATGATTTTAAACAATATTTTCCTTTGTCAAAATGTTTTCAGAGACGTAGTTGTCGAGTTATTAACGAAAAACTCCGGCCAATCAGAGCGCCCGTATAGCAGGCGGCCAGCGGAACGACAGCCGCCTCGAGCGTTGCCGCGCTTGTATGCCACGCTTATGACGAGAACGTAGGATTAAAACAAAAGTTACATGCAAGAGCAACTAAGAAATTGTTTAAATATTACAGAAAACAAAGCAATTAGTCGTTAGTTACGTTCGCTGAATAAATGTAACATACTCAATGAAATAACTAACAACTTTATAAATTACAGAGTCGTTAAGATTATAAAAAATAGGAAAACAATTGGACTTGGACTTAGTCGTTCGTTTTTAAGTTGTAAGAATTTCAGTGGGTCAATCTGTCGAAGCCTGACATTTGAAAGTAAAACACATGATCATGTCTGTCAGTGACCTAGTCTAAACATCACTGCTGCCCATGTGTTTTATCTTTAAGTATCCGGGTTCGGCACATTGACCCAGTGACATTCTTCTAGGAGCAGGTGAACTTAAAGACGGGATTAAGTTCAACTCTAATTCTTTTCCCCTCGTCTTTTCAGGTATCCGCACGCTCCTACTAATCAAATGAACAGCACTGTATGTACTTGATACACATGAGTTAGTAGTCTTCTAATCATTATTATTATTAAGAAGTATAGTAATAATAATAATAATATAGAATTATAATTAATTAATTTAATGCTATGACAAAACTTACCCTTTGCCTACAATGATCCACGTAACGAAGTCCAAAATAATCAGTTTCCAAGATATTAAGCTGTTTGCATACATATTCGAGAATATACCTTCCTTTGTGCTGAGGCTGGAACAAAAATAGAGAAAATCCAGGTATGAGAACAATTTAGTAGTTTCACACCCTCTGTATATAGATTATTTCGTTATAGTTTGTTACATTCTGTATAAATAACAGTTTATAGAAGAGTGTTTACGTTAATACAGTGTACACTGTATTTAGAATAAAGGAATGTGTGAGTGATGTAGAAAAATTGTGAATCAAGTCCATTTCTGGGGCCATAAGGCAGACCTAATGACCATAAGGCATAATGAACCTAAGTCTTGGTCTTTGGTTAATAATTTAAAAACCATCTCTCACTTTGCATTCTGGCAAAGGAAATTGTTGCTCAGAAACACTTACAGAATCACCTATCTTCAGCTCTAACACATTTTCTAGGATACCCTGTATCTGCAAAACATGATCGACCTTGAGCAACAGATGGGCGCACGTGAGTACCATAAATTCATTGAATTAGGTTATTTTACTATCAGAAGATCAAAAAAGTATTGGTCTGGAATTTGGTCAGACATGACAATCGAGCAAGAACTTATGAGATCCATGAAAATTGTTGGTGGGTTAGCACGTGGTCGAGGAATTACATAGTGTATTAACCAGATAGATTTTATGCTTGTACTTATCAAAGCTTCCGAAGTTATGGAAAATGTTTGCAATACTCATTTAGCTACTTCTGAACAACATGTCGATTTACGATCTTCTCGAATAAATAGAGATTATAATGACCGGGTAAAACTGTTCACATTCTTAAAAACACAATCTATTCCCAGAATTAGACTTTTTAATATCGATTAGTACGGATTTAAAATGAACTGAATATATAAATTGTTACGAAACTTTTAGTATAGGTAATGTAAGACTTGCATTTATGACAGGAAAAACTTTTCGCGACATGAAGTTTCAAAGGAAAAATAAAGTTTTATCACTGCTGCGAATTCTTCGATTCAAGTTGGCAGTGATGGTATACCTATAAATCCAACTTTACTTTTTCAAAGAATTTCGCTGCACATTGAAAAGATGACGTGGAGAACTTTCTAAAATTTGTACTTGCGCCCTTTCCCCTTTTTCTTTTTAACCCTTTCGCTACGGCGCGGCGGTTCGCGTCGCGGAGTGCCTTCCGTGGAACGGGGAGTGCGCAAAAGTGTACACATCGCGCACGCACTGTCCTCAACCTCCGAGGTGAAGTCTTTCAGCTCAAACTATTGTGACACTGCTTTTAGAAGCAAAATAATTTTTATTCATAGCAATGTATTTATATGATGTTATAAAAAACGAAGTAAGACCGAAAATGAAAACACAATTTAAATACTTTTGTGCCGGGTGAATATTGGAAATTAACACGGAGACGGGATCAGTAGATATGGCGATCATCATGGCGACGCGAGGCCAGGAATTAACACAGATTTGTAGAGCGAATATATTTTTTTTAGAAAAAAATGATTCCTTTGCGCAGTATTTGCGAATGGGCTGACAGTAATCCTTCCTAAAGAAGATTCATAGATGGTGAACGAGTGTACCAGGCGGATCACATTATTAAATACGGGAAAAATTTTTCGGAAAAAAAGTGATACTGTGTCCTTCACGTTTGCGTGCTTGCAAACATCAAAACTAAAAGAAAACCCTCACGAAATTAATGGTGATGTATCGGTAAATGGGAAAATAATGCAATGTAGTTGTTCGTGCAAAGTCGGTCTGTGACATGACAACTTTATATTTTTGTAAAAAGAAACTTTACCTGCGAATAAATAATCAGATTTTTTAAATGCAACACTTGTTTTTTTAGTAATGTTGTTGATTTTTAAAGCATTTTTCTATGAATTGGAGAGATCTATCTTTTCGGAGTTACCAAATTGGTTTTGCCTGTTTACAAAGCATTCGTTTGCGCAAGGGAAGCAATGATAACAAATTTTTATTTGCTCTGTTCCCACAATTTTCCAGTGCACAATAATCCCAGTTGGTACTTTTTTTACGTGATATAAATTCGCCGACCTAGACTTATTTTATTAATAAAAAATACAAAGTTAACGAAAATTGCTATGCCAAACAATGCTTTCGTCTGGCCTCGTCTAGTTCTACTGCTCGCCACGAGAGGTTATGGTGAATTTGTTAATTATGGAGTTGGTGGCTATGGATGACCGTCGGCGTTGGCAATACTCGACGAGCTGCAGTGTTCTGACGTCGCAATGTGTATCAGGAATCGGTGGAAAATAAAGGGATTAAATAGAGAATACTGATTAATTTATTTCCTCGTTAGCACCAGTACAAGCGAACACGTCTGTCTCGGCTGATCTTGATAGGAGAATGATTTAATAAGGTAACATCGCGTCGCGATGAATTGAAAATCGCGGACCGGAGACGATCGCAACGGTCGTACCAACCAGGGATACCAGAATGTAGGATTTCTCCTCTTCCCGAGCTCTCCCCACTACTGTATACTGCTGTATGCTCAGGGATGCCAGAATGTAGGATTTCTCCTCTTCCCGAGCTGTCCCCCACTACTTTTTTTGCCCCCACTTACGTTACCCATGATCATTGGGGACATGTCTAATAATGCCATATGTAAGTGAGGAGAGCACATTGAGCAAACAGCAGCATATAGTAGTGGGGAGAGCTCGCGAAGAGGAGAAATCCTACATTCTGGCATCCCTGGTACCAACTGTGAGGTTGATAACTAGGGCTAGAGACCTGTGGTAGAAGAGCCCACATAATTCCCAATAGTCACCCGTAGTAACGAAAGGGTTAACGAGGGAGGAATGCGCAAAACTTAAAAATCTATATTTTATGAAAACTTTTCACCATTAGAGGTATCCATAGGATTATTCATAGAATATGTAGTACATATAATTGACGATGGTTTTCCATTACATTGCGTAGTGTAGCGACAAGTCCAAAACGTAAATTCTATTTTAAAGCAGACTGTTACACACGTACAAAAATGTTACTCCAAAAATAGTGTGATTTTGACGGATATCCTGACGTCTCCACTTTATACATCAAAAGCGCAGAACGAGCGCCCAGAATAACACGACAAATTGGTAGGAAAATAGCGTTCGAACGATCAATGAATATTACGTTTTCACAAGAAACATTTTTATCTAATGAAAATAATAAAAATAGACTTGTTACGAAGCTACGTGAAGGTGAAACGTTTGGAACTCTTGGAACTGGGTTAATAAATGAAACTGTCTTTATTACATTTTTTACTTCTAATTTATTTTAACTGCTCGGATAGACGGCTTGCTACAAAAAACGTACTGGAAGTGAAACAGAGCCTAATGCAAGAAAGAAAGTTTGGCACCCTCTTAAAGAAAACTGACCCTGACCCTACATAGTGTTTATTACCCAAACCTTTAGGAGTAATCAATTATAGGCTTATCGACCTCAGTGGCTTGGGGTTAACAATCAGTGTGCGGAGGACAGTCTCTCTCAACGGGAGATTCATTTTTGTTCTATATACAGGGTGTTCTAAACTACCCGCTCACCACTACTAAAATGGTGGAGCATAATTTTTATTGGAAACTAAAAAAATTGTATCAATCAATTCGAGTATCTATAATAGCTCTATCGAGTAGTCGCAATTTCCGGTATAACGGGAAGTAAGATTTTCAGATCGGAAGTCTTTTTTTATGGGACCTGCTATTTTTTATTGCATATTTTGTTTGTATGCCACAAGATAGAAAAATTTTGTCCGAAATATTTTTCTCGAACATGATTTCTAACATATGAATTCACATTTTTCAAATTAAAGATGTAATTTTTAATAACAAAGTTACCAGACAAACATTAAAGAACAATACCTTCCCGTAAGTTAATTAACAAATAAAATAACAGAAATTAACTATGGAAATAGGCAAAAGAATAACAAAGATTAATTTGGAAAATATATAGGCAGCTAATATTGGTTCACGTAACTTGAGAAACAAGTGTAAAAGGAAAAATATTTAACATTGATGTTCAAATGTGCCGCCATTCTGCGAAT
>NW_017177765.1:19723-22783 GCF_001652005.2 Ceratina calcarata
TTGTTTAATGTAATCTAGTTCTTTACAATAAATTTTTGCGTTTTATATTTATTTTCTTGTGTTACTATTATTATGGTATAAATTAAATTCATCAACTGCTATTATTATGGGATAGAGGTAGTATTACGTACTAACGAGGTCAAATAGATGAAAATAGTTCATATAAAATTATGTCCGAAAATACTTTATTGGAAAGATATAAGCATTCATAGATTTATGATGAAATACCGCTAGATTTTAAACGGAATATACGTGATTTTCTTAATAGACAATTCCCTCAAGATTGGATCAGACCATTCAATTGATCCCCTAGATCACCTGATTTAATGCCTCTGGATTTCTATTTATGGCGTCACGTAAAAGATTGTTCATAAAAATACGCTAGAGACAGAAGATGAACTTTAGAAATATATTCAAAATACATTTAATATTATTTCCAATTCAGTTACAGTACTTGCAAGAGCTCATCAATCACTAATTCGATGAATGGAATGGAATGGAAGCCTGCATTCTTGCAGGGCAGGAATTTTCCGCCGCACTAAATTGTAGCAGCGTAAATTATATTAATGTGTCTGGGGCCATCTGTTGATAAGTTATGCAATGAATTGATCGATATCGATGTAAGCTGAGTTGCATCTCCAATAATGAGAGTTCGGACAGAGAGAATCGAAAATGGATCGTGAGTTCGAAAACACGTGAAATCGCGGAGTCCTGATGTAAAAACATAAGGTGTGTTCTTCCAGCGTGTTCAAATGCGTCGCTGTCTGCACCTTCCATTCGTCTGCCATATTGAAAGTACGATGACCTATTGTTTAGTCCAAACATTTATATTACTTCGATAACTTAATTTTTGATATGTTTACGATTTTAATGTTCAAAAATAAGATTTATATTATACAATACACTTGTTACTAATATATGTAATATTCTTTCACTCATAACTTACGAATTGTTTTCAACAGTTTTACCAATCTTTTTCATCTATTTAACCTCGGTAATACCGTAACCTAATCAAGTCTCATTTTGCATTTTGCCAAAGGAAATTGTTAATTTCAAGGTCAACGTACTGTAGATTAATGGATTCATCTTGAGCTAAGTTGTGTCCAGCGTAAAAAAATCACGTTTCCATTTAAAAAAACAAAGGTCACCTTCGAATCTCAGAGGCGCTTCCAACTAGAACAAAACAATGTCCACCATTGCATGTCCCCCTTCGGATAGAGTATGTTTCGTTTAAATATTTTTTTCGATAAATGAATATTTTTCGAGAAGATCGCGTGTAAAGGATTAAAATGAGACACCCTGTATAAATAAATAACATAATAAACGCCCTTCATTCGTTTATTCAACAGAAACTGTTAGAATAATGCATATAAATCTGCATTTCTTTCATCCTCATTTTATAATAACAAGGAACATGTAAATGCCAGATTGAAGATTAAAAAAATTATGCATAAATTTATTACTTTCTTCTGCTCTTAACCCCTTAGGGAAAACTGACATAATAAAAAACGAGTCGATAATCGTTGTCCCAAGCTGTACATAAATACATGTAATTATTTGAGAAGTACAAAAGAAATCTCAATTTATATTTCATTTTTTAAGCTGACATCACAAAATTCTCATTCTGCATAAAAATCTGCAGGCTACCAATTACGTCCACTAATATGTATTTGTCTAATCAACTTTTGACATGTTAAGAAAAACGTTGCGACATTGCTTTTTCACGTTTGAAGAAAAGTTCGCAACGCTCACCTATAGACGGATTAAAAATACATGAAACGTGTACTTACGTACACATGCGGAAATAATTGTAGCCCATACACATAGATGCATATAAATAATTGCAAATGCAAGAACGCAAAACTGCCGCATCATCGTGTGTTAACAAGAATTGGAAAACGCGGTAAGCACAAAGTTAGTAAAACACATGAGAGACAGGCATAACCTACATCCAGCATAATTTCAAATACACATCAAGTTCCTCGATAAGTTTAATATTCCTGTATCGTACATACGTTACAAGTCTATTTGCATACATACGTTATACATATGTATGCAGACAGAGCCGATCCTAGAAATAGTGGGACCCTGGGGCAAGCCCGTCCCTGACCAAAATATATACAAGGTGGTCCAATCAAATATCTCCATCATTTGCAAATATAGGAAATGTACTTCATATGCTGTGTAAATAATATCAAAAGATGAATGCTTTCTAAAAGTTTTCGTTTTCCTTAATATCATTTTATCCTAAATTTTTATTATTACTAATAATTTTTGTTTGTAAATGTATATCTTTTTATTTTGTATATTATAGTTGACATTGAAACTGTTAGAGTTGTACGATACGCGTAACTATCATGTTATATCCCCTTTTAACCACTCGTGTTACTTACTCCTGCCATTAGACACCCATTCAGACATATTAATGATAAAGATATTCATTCAAAAATGGCAGAATCTACAAATTTGCATACTTTATGAATTTTTATATAATATAAATTGTGGATAGATTTACTACTCGTATAGTAGTACATCTCCAAATTTATTCATCAATTTTCATAGACTATAATCGAAAAAATTGAATCCTAAAAATATCGAAAATCGAATTCCAAGGGACGCCATCTTTAAATCTGGCAGTATTTAAAAAAATTTGTTAATTTTATTTTATTTATTATATTTAATATAAATTGTGAATGTATATTTTTTCGTTTGCACACTACAGTTGACATTGAAACACATTCAAATATACTAGTGACAGGTACTAAGGGCGGTACTGTATGTATAAAGAAAGCGCGGTACTTGACCTTCATTACTAGTACGCTACTTACACGTTTCCGTTACATACATACATATACCAATTTCAAGTTACTAGTAGTGCTTAGAATATACAGGGTGATTCTTATGATGTGACAACTTTAAGCCTGCAATTTATTGTCGTTTCTCTGTTCTAACTTCACAAATCCTTGTTACAAACTTAACTTGTTCCGTGATTAATGAAATCCGAAGGAAAAAGCGTAAACATAAGTTTAAATCTTTCATTATTATTGAATACTTCTTAAG
>NW_017177765.1:23625-24361 GCF_001652005.2 Ceratina calcarata
AGTTACCACGTCATTAGGATTTAAATAAATTATCTAATATATTAGAAAAGTATTAGAAGATATGAGCTTAATAATCATCATTCTCTTAATAGTGATCTTGTTTTAGACAATAAGAGAGTCAACAAGACTGAACGTATCTAGCTTAAGAATGTTATAGTTAAATAAAAATTATGTCACATCATTCAAACTCTATTATCTGAAGTTAATTATTACTAAAAATAGCGAAAAGGTTTATTACTACAAATAGCGAAAAGTAAAAATAATGTCATATCATTAAAACTCTATTATCTGAAGTTAATTATTACTACAAATAGCGAAAAGGTTTCAGTATTCCTTATAGATAAATGTGAAAAAATCCTACAGATTAAGCATGACCTTTCCATCCCCACTACTAAGAGTTATCTCGCTTGAAACCAGCGAAACGATTAATGCGACATTGCACTATTAGATCCTAATTAGTGTAATATAATGTGGAATTAAATATCTGTATGAGATAATACTAATTTAATGAGAGAAAGTTGGAATTTTTCGATTTTTCTTTGTAGAGATTTAGTTAACAGATTCATCAGATTTTTCTGAGTAAAATAACACAATAATAATTTTTATAGTTACGATATACTTGAGTACAAAATGAATTATTAGCATTTTTCATATATGAATAAGTACATATCCAAATTACATCATGTGCGATATCATTTTAATTAAAAGAATCTTACAAATACGATAAAAAATTTTT
>NW_017177766.1:0-760 GCF_001652005.2 Ceratina calcarata
TTCATACATTTGAGGCTTGTATTTCCTCAAGTCAGTTGTTTCTTCCAATTTCGCGTATGTACACCAAATACCAGAAAGTTTTCTTTGGATTACAAAATTACATACAAGATTAGATCCTGCATTGAGGGACAAAGTATGATGCTGATGAAATATATCAGGGATCTGTCATGAGACAGGTTGTTCGTTTATATGTTGATGCTCCTCTGAAGAGCATTCAAGAGTGGGTAGCACTTCAACCGTTTTGTAAATACTACAAGGCCGACGAGTAATAAAGAACGATACGCATCCATTCAGAAGTGCAGTAGTCTCCAGATGTGTACGGCTACAGATCGGGTTAGATTTCTTTCTTAGAATCGCTTACTACGCGACCCCGCAAGATGGGTAAAAGTAAACAGTAGACTGAGTAGACGATAATAAATGTATACATTAAATAGTCTATAACTCGACACGGTAGTCGCCTATTTATCAGCTACATACTAACACAACATCATTTCTCTACTATTTTATCATTTAAAACTTTTACAATCAGTGCTCGGTTCTTCACCCTGATCGAAAGTCAGCGAGAGAACTCCCACGTTTAAAATAACAACTTGGACATGTCTGGCTTAGGCAATTTGCTCAAGCGATAATTACTGACCCTGATAACCCTTATTAGCGAAAAAAGCGTATCTATATATCCGATGTATTAGAATCTCGTCGCCTATCGATTGCGAAACCTCTAGTAAATATTAAACGGGGACGTGCAATGTTTTCCTTTCAC
>NW_017177767.1:0-760 GCF_001652005.2 Ceratina calcarata
ATTAAATACAGTAGCAAAGATAAGAAATGATCCTTCAATAATATTGAGTAATTGTGTTACAGTACGAATAGTATATCTAAAATGAAATTATAGTTGAGATTCCAGTGCTCTAACGTATCTAGTGCATAATGCAGTACGGTACAATATTATTTTAATGATAACATAAATAAAGTTGACGTTGTGCAAATAGAGTTTTTTAAATACATTAACCGTATGAAATCGCTTTGTTTGAATCATTTACAATAGTTACTATTGATGATTAATTGTGTGCTACTAAAAATTTCGTGAAGGAAGCAGGCTGCACAAACAGGATTTTGATTTGTCAAGCATCCAGTTGATCCATTATGAATTGTACTTAGTTATTGCATCTTATTTAGGGCATAGTATACTTATACCAATATGTTTGTAAAGGTATTGGATTGCCCAAAAAGTTGAAAGCCTTAATCTATAATTTCCTTTTTTAAATATCATTTAAATGTTATGATTGATGGATGCGAGAAAACATATAAGCACCTAATCTTTTATTGAACGTCTCAACTTCAACTTTTTAATAGATACTTTTAGTTTTATGCATTTAGCACCATTATCGTCAAAGAAAAATAATTTGATGTAGTTTTTTTAGGCAATCCACTTTTAGACGGATGATTTACCGATATTGCTATCAATACTATATCAGTAACTTTAATTAAATGAGGTAATTAATGACGGTTCTGTCATAAAATCAGACTCAAGAGAGTTATTCTGGTAAACACAACAAAAT
>NW_017177768.1:0-760 GCF_001652005.2 Ceratina calcarata
GGAGGCGCATGTATCTCATGCTGACCACTCCGATTTATACGTATTTTTAACAACATCATTCATATCATTCTTAGTTTATGCATACAGTTTCAAATTTTCATTCTTTTACACTAAATACCTTTTGAATTTTTCCCTTTCTCTCTCAGCATGCATTCAATTCAGTCATTCAAACTTGTTACTGCCAGTGGTCCGTTGTCGTTTATGTCGTTGATCCGTTATATTTGCATTAATTTATGTTGTCGCGGTGTAACTTTCCTCTTTTTCAGTCTACCTCGTTGTCTAATTTCTGAAACATAACGTAATTAGGTTGACAATGAATCGATCGGTTAATTGACTCTGTCGGGATGCTATTTTATGTGTTCTTTTTCGATTTTTAATTTTTGGCTTTTTTGTTTGTTTGATTTTTTATATTCAAGTGTCGTTTGTCGTTCTTCCTTCGTATGGTTCGTTTGTCCAGGCTCTTGTCGTCTTGACTCCTTGTTGTTTATTTCCTTCGTTGTGTCCTTTATCTCGGGGTTATGTCGGTGTTTGATGTTTTGATATTTTTTACTCTGCTTTCCGTCTTTTCCCGGTTTCGACCTGTAACAGTAAAATCTCAGCGAATAATTAATTTACCTGTTAATACGACCGTTCGTTCGGTGCTGCCTGGCTGTCAAATTTCATGTATAAGGGTGTTTGGGGTTATGTTCTTTTCGTTATTTCTGTTTTAATTCGTGGTTTTATATTCGGATGTTTTGATTTTTTATATTTTATATTTTTA
>NW_017177769.1:0-760 GCF_001652005.2 Ceratina calcarata
TACTTTTTCTAACGTCGCGGTGACTTTCGCGGAACCTCAATACGGTCCCGCGATTGTTATTATTCCCGAACGGTTGAATTTAAATCGGAAGGGCGATTGGAAAATCTACGGGTTCCTTTTTTAAACACATCGCCCCCCTTGCGCGATCCGCGCAACCCGAAATATCTATAAAACGCGACGCGAGCAGAGCGGAATTACGGAGAATATTATAATACAAAAATTGCAAGACTTACACATCGCTGAGCCGAATGAGTGCCCGGACGATCGAGAGGTCAAGGTCCTGTCGTTCGTGGTCTCGTCGCTGGGTCCTTCGAAGGCGGTTCTCCGGCGAACGACGGCGCCGATTCCGGTTTCCTCGCAGGTTTGTTCGCCGAGTCGTATCCTCACTGGCTGCTGGCCTGGCTGGTGGAGGACCCTCTGCTGCTGTGCGCGGTGCCGGCGGAAGAGCTGCTGTCCTCGGTGGCGGTGGAACTGCACCCGCTCGCTCACGGAAGAGAAGCGATACCAATCGTCCGACCGTATCCCATTTTGAAAGCCATCGGCCTCCGTCCACCGAGCACCTATATCTCCGTGCCCTCGTGGGGACGTGGCTCGGGATCCGAAGCTGGCCCCATCCTGGCAGTACGGCCACCAAGTCCTCCGGGCGAACGTCGTGCACGTTTTCTGCCCTCGCGCCGTCGTTTCGTGCAGTTGGTGCCACTGCATTGTTGGAGGCCTCGGGCGGGCCTCCTCGGGCACTGTCTTGTCCGCTCATTCTTGC
>NW_017177770.1:0-760 GCF_001652005.2 Ceratina calcarata
CTTCGGAGAGACGGACCGGAAAGTTAAATCCCTGTCCCCGGTGCACTTCACCTAGTCTCTTCCTTATGGATCTCTGGAATTAGTAGAAACCGAAGACAAATAAATTGGCGGGGACTGTATAAGTTCTTCGGCACGATCAGAGTACAAATTGAAGCGCTGCCTTGGAAAAGTCGGAGTGTTGTAAGTACTCCGAACTCTTTCCTTGACAGTTCACGCTAGTGCACTGCGAAATACAATCCGCAGGGAGCTCACTGACGAACACGTCGTGCCACTCTTGATGCTGTGTTATTTTTCTCTGGAAAATCTCGATGGGCCTACGACTGCGACCGGGTTCCCGGGCCGATACCGGTATGCCGTAACGCAGGAGGATGCACCGGGTAACACCAGACGAACACCGGTTACAACGGATCGTTGCAGAGCGGGTATGATGGTCACGACGCCGTGACAAGCTGCTGCTTCGATCACCACACGGGCAAAGGGCTTCCGACTTTAAACGGTCCCGACCGAAGTGCACTGCTCTACTAACGCTTCAATCGAATATTGAAGGAAACGCCTTCGAATATCTCTCGAATACTGGGATCGAGGGTAAGAGAGAGATCCTCTCGGTGCAATGTATCGTTACCGATATATTGCATTAGAAATTAGGATTTTATTGATACGCAGCGAACAACTGGCCGGCTAAGAGACGGAATTCCTCAACGTCATTAATCGGATTAAATTCGTCTAGCGAGAGCCTTCGCAGACGATGGTACGCATACGA
>NW_017177771.1:0-760 GCF_001652005.2 Ceratina calcarata
ATAATCATTTTTACTCTGGACTGTAAATATTTTTCACTATCAGATTTATTGATTGGTCTATAAACGTATTGGTCCTTGTTGCAAAACTAAGTTTTGCATCATGTGAGTAACGAAAATCTTTGAAACTACGAAACGATTGTTACTACATTTTTTAATGAGAGACGATCTGATTATGACTGAGGTGAGAAAAAGGAAGAAAGGACGAACGTGTTCAATGATAATAAAATTTTGTGAATCGTCGCTTTCCAAGCTCGTGATTAATGAAAACAGTTCCCAGAGGTGATTATTAGACTGCGGATTTTATACGTTTATAGGAAAATTGAGTATGTAAAAAACGTAAAAAATACATACATATAATACATAGATAAAAGTGCATGAAGCACAGCAAAATGCATAGCACGATGTTTAAAGGATTAGAAGATATTCTTATCAAATATCCACTCCATAAATTCATACCCTACAAATATTATTTTGCATGAAAATCCGCAGTCTAGAGATTATTATACTTATTATAGCTTAGACAGACTTCATTTAGAATTCAGAGGAAGCAAGCTAGAAAACGTCTAATGCAGACACGAGCTAGTTATTTTTATTATCTCTGCCTATCAATTTTTTAAAGGGATCTGTACTATAACCCTTCTATTAAGAATCCTTTTGCCCCGTGGCAGAGTTTAGATTCTTAATAATTAACTTAATCGACAATTGGAGTATTTTTTAATTAACCCTTTTAGTGCCAACGACGATATATGAACTCTACCTC
>NW_017177772.1:0-759 GCF_001652005.2 Ceratina calcarata
AAATGGCCTGAACGACAAGTCAGGCAAAAATGGCTTGGCACGGAATGTGTTAAGGGACAGCCGAGCAGGTAACATCGCCTAGTCTCAGCTCCAACTCAGTAAATTTTTGCTTCTCTGCCCTAGCCAAGTCCTGATCCCTAATGGCTATTGCCAGTATTTTGTTATCCACCAAGTTGAAAATGTGCTAATTCTCTCTTTTCACAAATATCAAGTGCCAGTGTCTATGCTACCAGTGATACTTACTACAATTATCGAATCAGTGCCATACGAACCATGTGGTTCTAACGCCAATAGCCAAAAAATGTCGATCTAGACTAACAGCCGAGATACTCTAGACATATTGCACATGGATACAGAATTATTTAATTCATCCGTCCATAAGCTAATTAACAAGGAATGTGGCCCAACCAACAATAGAGAAATTGAATCAGTGCTACGTAAAAGCATCGTTGGAAACAACAGGAAAACCATCCCTCATCCCACGATAGCCGTCAAGCATCCAAGAAGCAAAAGCGAACTAGAAGATGAAGATCTCACAATAGACGCCATATCAGGCAGTAACATATCTACTCTTCTGCAAGAACTTAAAAATCAAAATACAAAACTGATCAAAATCAATGAAGAACAAGCAGCCAAGATAACAGCCCTCCAATCCCGCCTGGACGCACTGGTAAACATAAATCCACCCGCAATAAACCAGCAGACCCAGGGTTACAGCACGAATGCTGTTAACATATCTGAAAAAACCAAGGAAAAGAC
>NW_017177773.1:0-759 GCF_001652005.2 Ceratina calcarata
TCACGATTCGAGCCAACTTATTGGCTAGGCGGGCCCTACGCGTAATTTCATTGGTCAGTGTTTTTCGTTAATAATTCAGAAACCATGATTCACTTTACATTTTACCAAAGGAAATTGTTGTTCAGAATCACCCATTTTCGGCTGTGACGCTTTCTCTGGGACACCCTGTATGTGAATTGGAGACGCCTTTTCAGGCGATCAGGCGTCTTTCGGTGAATATTATCTGATCGGGAAATCCTCTTTCACCCATGCCCTGATCTGCATTTCGAAATTAAGATCCCGGGATAGTGGAGATCGAAGTAACGTTCGAAATTCGAGATACCGAGACGGTTCCGGAGGGGGTAAAAGGGGTTCAGGAAGTTAGTGGACGCTGCTGCGTCGTGTACACGATTCCAGATATTGGATTTTCCCCAAATGCGATGATTTATGGACGTCACAGTGGGATTCGGGAATTAAAGTCGACCGTAGATTCGATAATTCAAACACACCGCGAAGCAGTCGGAATACTTCAATTATTAAAGTGTTCCAATTCCTGTTGCTGCTGAATTATTTTAAGATTGTTACATAAAAAGACGAATTCTGACGCGGAGAGAAAATTCGGGTATTTATTACACTTGCGATTATTGGCTTTCTGGAAGTTTTCACCGAACGAGAAATAAGTTACTTTTCCGAAGGGAGGATAAAATTGAAGATGATACAGGCGGTGTGTGCGAATAAATTCAGGGCCGCTCCATCGACAAATAAAGCGTGGAACGAAGG
>NW_017177774.1:0-759 GCF_001652005.2 Ceratina calcarata
AAGTTTGTGTATGAATTAAAATAATCACTGATCTTAAACTGCTCTTTATCCAGACCGACCATATGTGCCGTTGTTCCTCTTTTAACTTCCTTACGCACCTTTTCTTCCTCAAACGTGATTGCCGCCGTCGGCTAACTTGACTCTACTTCGCGTAACTAAAACGGCCCGAGCCACCACTCAGATTTTTTAAGCTGAGAAGCACCGCAGCCACGTGACGCTAGATCGGCGGAATTCAATTGCGTCAGCACATATCTCCATTCTTCTATATCACTCAGCGATCTAATTTCGTTTACCCGGTGCCACACAAATGTACTCCACTCAATATCACGTCGTAACCAGGTCAACACCGTGGTAGAGTCTGTCCAATACATAATACTCTCAACCTTTCGAGTCAAAGATACCTTAACGGCGTATACCAATCTGACCGCGATCGTAACTCCCATTAGCTCGAGACGAGGAATAGTTGTTTTCTTAGGCGCGACACGGGACTTAGCACTTAAAAGAGTCACGGAAACTCCGCTTTCACCGATGATTCGCGCATAAACTACGGCTGCGTAAGCAGAACCACTCGTATCTCCAAAAACATGTAAAGTCAGTTTTCCTTTACTCAATTTGCGTGGGATCTTTACTTTATTAAGATCTGGTAAATCTTTCAACCACGACCGAAAACTGCCACTTCTTTTCTCCCCAATTTCAAGTTGTTGGACTGTTACGTCCTGACTCGCGGGTTCTTGCCTTTATTTAAAGTGCTTAAGCACA
>NW_017177775.1:0-759 GCF_001652005.2 Ceratina calcarata
ATTATAGGAAATGCGTTTTTCTAAGGTACATAAACTTTTATGATTGACTGTATACCCAATACATCCTTAAGATTGCCGAGTCCAGAGAAAGAGAGATCTATTTTTTGTTTGGCTAGCTGTAATTTTTTGGCGAATCTGTTTGTTATGAAGTGTGTTTGTGAACCGCTGTCCAACAATACACGACAAATATGTCCCTAAGATTCTGACCTGAGCTGTACCTAACAATATTTCGGAATCATAAAATGCAGTAAGCGTCGTCTTGACTGTCTCGATGGAAGTGGAAGACTGCGATACAATTGTACTCTCTTGTGTTTCAATTGGAAAATGAAGAAGAGTGTGATGCCTCTTTTCTAACGGTACGATTCGCCAGGAGACAATTTATGCATAATTTCGCCCGTGTTTAATCGTTCACGAACTTCTAACTGAAGAAATTTGGAACATGCGTAAATTGAATGTTCTGCCCCGCACACTGCGCAAAGTAACTTCTGCCCATTTGTTGTCACGTATGTTTGACGCCCATGAACCTTTGAACGTGTTTTATCAGCTGCCTTTAATGAACTCGAAAACTTGGGTTCGAGATCATCTCCGCGACCATGTTTGTTGATAAATTCTACAAAATTACTAAACTTAGGTATTTCCTCATCTTCTAGGGTTCGTTCCCATGCGCGACGTGTATTTTTGTCTAATTCCGACGAGATTATATAAACTTCATGGTAAAAAGAAATAGGGGAGACGAAAGAGAAAAGATTTTGATATCGG
>NW_017177776.1:0-759 GCF_001652005.2 Ceratina calcarata
CTCGGTTTCGTTCGCGTGATCTCCTATCATCATTTGATTTTGACGGCTTCTAGAGCGTATGTCGTTCGACTGTTGTGTTCAAATTTTGTTAGTTTTGTGTGTCTCTCTTTTTTCTTCTTTATAAAAATGCAGTGCCAAGGAGACGGGCCGTCTGCTTTGGTAAGTTTTTGCCTCGTTTTGTATTTTTGTATTTTGTTTTATTACTTCGTTTTAATTTGTTGTTTGTGTCTTGTGAATTTTCAGAGGATTCACGATACCGCAATGGGAATCGGTATTGGTGCGTTATCGACTGGACGCGTGTTGCTCGCTCCGGAGGGATTTCCGGAGCGCTTCCTGAGTGCGGCCGACTTCTCAGAGATTGAAGGACACATCAGGAGGATTGACGAGCAGATTCTGACCAATGCGCTCCGTGTTTATCAGCAGCAGAATGGGGTGTTGCTGAATCCTACTGGACGTCTTCCACCAGTGTTTTATCGGAGCTCGGGTGGATGTATTGTAATTGAACGAATGTGTGTGGCTACTGAGGCATGGTTGCGTCGTCGGGTCGCCTCGGGAAATCCGTTGTGTGCTTGCCGACTCACACTGTTCGGCGAACTGTTCTGGAGGTTGGAAACCGGTGAGCCTGGTGCCCATAGGCCTCCTGGGGGAGGAACTTTCCAGGGGGCTGCTGGGGTGGATCCGGCGACCATAATCGCGAGGGAGGCTGGTTTGCTCGGCCGATCTTATTTCTTGACTTAATCTATACGTATTACTTGTTCC
>NW_017177777.1:0-759 GCF_001652005.2 Ceratina calcarata
CCCGAGTGGGTACTCACCCGAAGCGTCCGCGTCCGAGAGGCCATGCTACCTATGGGAGAAGCTAAAGTGCGTGTGTGGAACGTCGGGGCAACTCCCGGACGCGGACTTCCCCCCGCCTTCGGACGGACATCGGTGTGCGATCGGCTCGGTTGTGTAAGAACGACTGATGGTCCGATAGAGGTGGTGTGAAGAGAGAAGAAAGAGGAGGAGCGAAGAGAGGGGAGGAGGAGAGAAGGAGAAGAGAGGGAGGAGAGAAGGAAAGGGAAGACAAGGAAAGAGAAGAGAAGGAAAGAGGAGAAAAGGAAGGAGGAAAGGAAAAAGAAAAAGAGAAGAGAAGGAAAGAGGAAAGAAGGAAGGAGGAAAGGAAAAGGAAGAGAGAGGAGAGGGAGGAGAGAAGGAAAGAAGGAAGGAAATGGGAGAGAAGGAGAGAGAGAGAGGAAGGAAAGGGGAGAGAAGGAGAGAGGGGAGAGAGAGAGGAAGATGAGGGCAGGAGTGGGGAGAGCAGACAGGAGGGAAGAGACGAGGGAGGAGAAGAGAGGAGAGACGGAGGAGGAGAGAAGGAGGAGAAGAGAAAGAGGGAGAGGGGGTGGTGGAGGAGAGGTGTACGGAGGAGAAGAAGAGGAAGAATTGAAGTCGCGTGTTAGTAATGAGTGTGTGATTAGAGGAAGTTTGAGAGTGATAGGGATAGAGAGTTATACAGAGATATAGTGGGAGCCGGTAGAGAGCTAAATCTAATCAGCGGGTGACAGCGTGAAAAGA
>NW_017177778.1:0-759 GCF_001652005.2 Ceratina calcarata
TATTACTATTAAAAAGAAATAATCCATTTCACGCTAATCAGTTAGCTGTTTTTAATGAGTATCCGCGTCATGAAGAAATGGCAATATTTTACACATGTTACGATCAATATACTCGTCGTGCGTAAAAAGTAGTTACAATTTGCTGTTTGAATTGCAATTATAGTGAAAACTAAAATATATTCGTAAATTTCAAGATGTTCGAAATATTTGGAGGCCATGATGGAATAAAAAGAACGAATAAAAATATATAAATAATTATCATGAAGAAACTGTATATGTATAGTATGTTTTTTTTTGTTGCCTAGTTTTTGCGTCGTAATTTAATGTAAGTACTTCAAAGAGATCGTAACAGCTAACCGGTTAACACTTAGTCTCATATTATCCTACTTGATAGGTAGTCGATATTTTGAGGTCGTTCCCGAATTCGTTTCATCTCTGGCAGACGATATTTATGAAGTATCGATTCCATTAAAAATGAACGAGATATGAAGTCATAAGGAGACAGTGAAACACGAGTCGTCGGCGAACAACCTACGCCGACTGCTCGCACGAAATACTTAAGTAGTTGGAGCCTTGGCTGGCAATCAGCAGCTGAGTGACTTTAATAATTGTACCATCTGTCCCACCGTATACCAAATGCCCAGGAATACTCTTATGAAATCATCAATCTTACTCTTTATTCTCGTTAAATTATAAATAAAATCAAACTATTGTATAACTACAATATGTACTTCTCTTTAAAAATATTACGTAATATTC
>NW_017177779.1:0-759 GCF_001652005.2 Ceratina calcarata
AGCGGCTCCCATTTTAAAGCTTGAAACATTATACTTCTTATTTTAAATAATTCCTGGGTCAGCGACTCTGCTGACAGTTGTACGAGGAAAAACTTAATATTAGGGTCCCTAACTCTAAAATCTTTAACATTAATTATATTAATATTGCCTAATTCGCGATTTTTTAGCTCCTGCAGGACCTCACTAGCTGATGTCTCTGCACTAAGGCCTTTTAGTATCACAGACATAATTTTTTCCGACCTCATAGTATACGTATAAAAGGGAATGTTTACCTCTTTCAATTTTTCCATTATTTCTTTATATGTTATTGCGTTACTAGCCGTAATATTACATTTATCATTAGCTAGGTTTTTAATGTAAAAATTGTCCTTATTCCTAAATGACCTTAATGATTCAATTAATTCTTTAGTCCTTCTTCCTTTCGTTACAATAGGTGGCATCTTTTCGTTTTTTATGTTCTCCTTCTCATCGATTCCGCCTGCATGCTCGTGAATACTGCCATCATCTGGAAGATCTTCCATGAGCTGGTCCGTAGTTGTTTCTTCATTGCTACTTAGCATGCTCTCGTAGCTCGTCGTCCTGCTCAAGGTTAGGTTAACTCCATCCTCCGATACAGCAAGTGACTGCTGTTGTTGTTTTTTGCGAATACTGTCTCCTTTAAGTGCTAGGAAAGCACCATTCACCGAGCTACCTCCAGGTAGGCTTTTTTCCTTACTGTACACTTCACTTAATATTTTAACAGATCTATTGTCGAGGTAT
>NW_017177780.1:0-758 GCF_001652005.2 Ceratina calcarata
CGAGATAAAAGAAATTTGCCATAACAATTTGGCTTAACCGTCCCGTTTATTTCAATTCTCGCGAACATATAATATGTTAATCTATCGACTGATTAACTGACCGTTAATTTCTTTGTCGGATAAAATTCCGGATTTGTATTATACGTGCGGAGGCGCATGATACGCAATGCAGCTCCTCCGACTTATACGTATTTTTAACAAACTACAATCAGATAAAAACAGTGAAAATTGCAATGTTCAGGACTTTAGGTCTAAAATCAACAACTATTCTTATATTAATAGATCGTTCTGTAGGAATTAGAGACGAGGAAAAGATGTCCATGAACAAGTCAGGGTTTATTATTATTACTTGAGGAAAAAATGTGAAAAAAGCTCCTACGCCAGATGTAATTAAGTAACTATCCTTCATTTTGTAATGACTAATACTGTAATGACATAATTAAATTGGAAAAGTACACGAGACCAATTGCTCGTGATTTGTAATTTCCTTTGATTCGCATTATCTATCTATAGATTTTGTTCGACACCTAGTAAAACTAGCTACTGATTCGATGGAACATGCGTTGTCACGATCGAATAAATCGATTGAAGCGTGAAACAGCGGTTCCGAGCTTTATAGAACAGGCAATGAATTTCTAGAGGAATTATAGATTAAAATTCCTCCTGTTATATTCCTTACAAAAATTATATTAATTATATCTTACAAAAATTATGTATAAGAGAAAAATAAGGAAGAGAGAGCACGTAGCCATATGAAC
>NW_017177781.1:0-758 GCF_001652005.2 Ceratina calcarata
CGTGGCAGCCCGTTCGAACAGCCGCTCGGCGGAGCCGACGCTACGCGCGTTAACGATATACTCGAGCGACTCCCAGTTTATCATCATTTTTAATTGATTTCCACGTTAACGATATTCGCGGGTAACTTCCGGGTTAACGACGTTCTCGAGTAACTTCCGGCTCATCGACATTTACAATCAACTTCCGGGTTAACGACGTTCACGAGTAACTTCCGACTCATTAACATTTACGAGCGAGTTCCGAGTTAACGTCATTTTATTCGGAAGCGACGATATTGTCCTTACAATTAGTCGAAACGAATTCGAAGAGATCCACCCACCGCGAGCAAGAGTTTTCCACACCGCGTGTATTAAACAATGCTTAGAGTATAAACAGTACGAAATTGATACCCGTTCGACTTCTCTACGTAATCATTCTTGAATTGCCATTAAAAAGATTACATTAGCCGTATCCCAAATATCAGTAAAAGGTACTTCTACTAATTCCGATAAATGAATCGCGATAGCCATTGCCGTTTCACTATCGGTCCACGAAAAGAATGTCGCGCAAAGTACGATAGAGGCTCCAAGAAATAATACATTTGATTCCAACATCATCAGGTTCTTCTTTTCCTCATAAGTCTTTGCAATCTTCCCTCGAAATAAACATTCCAAACGGGCGTACAAGTTCTCCTTCTGTAAGCATTTGTTTTTCTCTTTTTTAATTGCTCCGTACCAATGCGTTTCAATTCAGGATGTATTGGCTATACAATCAATCC
>NW_017177782.1:0-758 GCF_001652005.2 Ceratina calcarata
TTAACAGCAAGGGTTAAAAATGGCGTGGGTGGTTGGGCAGGTAGCGTACGAGAGTAGGGATGAGCGAGGGCGAGAGGAGGGTTGAAGTGCTTTCCGCTATTAGTACGAGAGCGATTAGCGATTGGGACGTGAGAACGGAACATCTGATTGCTGGACGTCGAGCTTACCGTCGAAATGGTCTAATCCTACGTATATCTTGCCAACTACGGCAACTACTACACTCCACTGCACGTACTAGGTATAGCCCGACGCCCGACACATTGTACGGTGCGGCGCGCGCGACGCGGGCGTTATCCTTCTACCGGTAGATACCGATGCGCGTGCTAGGAAGGCGCGTTTTAAACGCCCCTAGGAATTCGTTTAAATATTGAACGAAACGGAAATTAACGAAATGCTGAAAAACGTAACTTAGCTCAGCCCGCTCAGCTCGCGCTGCAAGGAAAAATCACTTAAACGGGATAAGGGTATTTTTTTCAGTTCTGGTTATACATAAAACCTTAACTATTACTTTTTATTGTGCCATAGAATTTCCAGTTTGTAGCATTCTTATACGAAATAGTTTCTTTTAATGTTTTGTACTTAAGGTTCAAAATATTCTCTTAATGTAATTAAATCGGCACAAGATTTATACTTAAGCAGTTAATTCTGCATTGAAAAGAAGTTCAATTAATTTTATCGACTCTCATTATAATGATATTAATTTAAAAATGTAGTTAGAAACATTAAATAGGAGTAGGAACATTCAAGTAGTGTAGATC
>NW_017177783.1:0-758 GCF_001652005.2 Ceratina calcarata
ATGCTATTACGTACAAGGAAGATTATATAGCGTCGATAATTAACGAGTTATTGACGAAAAATGAAAAAAACAGTATATTGCAAAATACTCGTTAATTATTGATGGTAGCCAAAAATGTTTTATACGAAGCTACAACTTTTGTCTGAAACATGTTTCACTAGAACGACGAAAAAGTACTTGCAATAAAAAATTTCGTTTACTAATTAAATAAGTGAACAAGCTGAAAATCCGGGAGCACAAAGGGCATCGCCTATCCGCGTTGCTTAAATTTATTTTCGACCTCGTTTCCAATCTTACTTTCATAATTGGCCGACAGTGTCTTCTCTTCTCTGACAGGAGCGGATTCATAAGTTTAATTTTCTCTTTCAATTCCTGTTACCAACTACCCTGCAGCCCTCTCAACTTTTTCAAACCTCGCGGAGCTCACCTGGCGAAAAAAAGATTTCCCCGCTGCTTTTTCAATCTCCTTTAATTTCATTCGCCGTCCCCGGGCCCATCTCGATTTTTCTTTAATTTTAAAACCGCGAAACGCGGCTCCCACGGCTTTTGTAAATAGCCAGCTTTTACCGCTCTTTCAATTCTCCCACAGTAAATTTAATTCTGATCCACCGCCGCGGCTTCCTCTTTGTTTACGCGCTCCGCTCCCTTCACGCCCCGGTTGATTAGACCAATGTTTTCCACCGTTTATACTCTTCACTTGATGCATCTCTAAATTCAACTGCTTCTTCATATTTCATTCACTATCCATTCCTAATCTA
>NW_017177784.1:0-758 GCF_001652005.2 Ceratina calcarata
ACATAAAGCTGATGAAGTCCTTCCAGTTAATCTCCTTCTCTTTTAAGATATCTTGCACAATCAGCATTTCGCTAATAAAAAATTCGTACGAAAAAGGAAAAAGTTGTCTCGGCAACTAGATTTGTTTAATTACTGTTGTACAGGTTCTCGTTATCGGCGCTCGTCAATCAGTAATTAGCCGCCGACGCGAGCGGGGTTGATCGAGTTCGGAATAGAACGGATCGCCGCGCCATGAAAGGAAGAGGCAATTTTCGTCCAAGTTCCGGACTCGGGCTACGAAGGAAATCGCGTCGCTTTTTCTCCTCGTTAAATGCCGTACGAACGATCCGATCGAGTTCGAGTGTTGCATCGAGACGAATCGCCGGTTTATAGATCCGATCGTCCGTCGGCCCCTTTCCATGAAATTCACCGAGTCGGGTTATTGCTACTGTTTAACAGGCTCGACGGAGTGTACCGTGAGAAAGATTCCTCGGATATAATGAATCGCCCGGCCCTGAGTATCGGACTTTGGTTAAACGTTTTTGCGTCGAGCATATTGTTGTAGGCGGCGATGAAAAGTTGCTATAACATACTGCTCTCTTTGGAAACAGAACGGAGGATGATTCTACAGATTTTCGACAATTCTGTAAATCTTACATTTGTAAATTACAACTTTATACGTGAAATTCAAATTTTTCTATATCTTCAAAAATTAATGATTCTCAAGAGAAGATTCGTACAAGAAATAAAAGTTTCAGAGAATTTTACAGATGCATTTC
>NW_017177785.1:0-758 GCF_001652005.2 Ceratina calcarata
TACTTCAGTCGCAGCTGGATCAGAAAAACGAAAGAACTAGTAAGTAAATTATAACGCTTCTTAGGAAGCCAATATAATGTAAAATAAGTCTGGTCCTTGACTTTTCTTTTATTGTTCGAGATAAGACCGAGACAAGAAACTTGGCTTTGAGCATATCGATAATGGTAGTAGTCACAGTGTTCCTCGGACCTCGTCGAGCGCGGGCCAACGGAAACTTAACGGGCATCAAATTTTAATTAAGATTTCCTAATCCGCTGGAGCCACCGCGATGCTCCACCCTGTTAATTACAATGAAACGTTTAATAATATCGCCTCTTCTCGCGCCGAGATTTACACTTCGCTTCGTCCCGGGCTTCGTGGCTCCGTAAAATTTCAATCACCATAAAGTCTGATGTTTGCCCGCGCCCAGGGAATTCGCCACGGGTTTCCATGATTTTTACGAGCCACCCAGGTAATTCCACGTCGCCCGATCGACCGCCGATTTAATCAAACCTATAATCTCACGGAATCGACTATTTCGGTATTGTGACCCCAGCGCAGCGCAGGCCGCATACCGCCCTAATTCTCATCGGTATCTGATCGATCTGAAAGGAAACAGCTGGTTCGAAAAAATAAAACATCGAATTTTGATCAAATGTTGAACAATTACAAATGTGACTTTAAAAACAATAGAAATTTAATTTTTTATTTAGAACTGACATTATAGGTAAAAATAATAAGTAGACTATAGATTTTAAATAGTTATCAGAAAATTGAAC
>NW_017177786.1:0-758 GCF_001652005.2 Ceratina calcarata
CAATAACCTGAATATGATTCACATGATTTGTAAAATTTAATACCAAATCTTGCCCTTTTTGGTGGATTGAACTATTTATAAGATACGCGTCCCTTAAATTTCATGAACAATTCATCGATAGTAATGTCCTTTTTTATTGTGTACACTTCCTTAAATTTTTTATTCAAAAAATTGGTCACAGGTTTTATTCTGCTCAATTTGTCTATATTGGCAGCCAAATTATTATTTGCAAAATGCAAACATCTTGTGATTTGCAGATATCTTTTTAGCGGCATTGAATTTCTAAATATGGACGTTCCTATAACAGCCTTCTTCGACCAATTCATTTGAATTCTTGGTTTTTTCACCTGAGTCATTATTATGGACAATGCAAAATATCTCTTAATTTCATTAGAATCCATAGGAAACCAAGAGTCGTCGATTTTTCGTATTCTGTTTGGATTGGTTCATATTTGATCTGCGTATCGATTAGTCTCAGTTACAATATTCTCCCAGAACATGTTATCAAATATTATATATTTAATTCTCTTTTATGTCGTCCTAACTGGCTTAAGGCTGCCTCTTTTATGCCAGGAGTCATCGTATAGTACCAGATTCTTGGACTATTTCTAATTTCTTTCCAAATCCAGGATTCTGGTAATTAATCTTTGTCAGAGGTATTATCAATAACTAATCGCTTGCATTTTTTTCGTATAGAAGGTATAATGTCACTACTGTCACTTTCGGTAGCAGAAGCATCATTATACCTCTCACTGTTC
>NW_017177787.1:0-758 GCF_001652005.2 Ceratina calcarata
GGATTTAAATCGCAGGGGCGTTTGGAAATCGATATGTTACTTTTTTAAACACACGAACACGTGTATTTAACAGCACAACGAACAGGCAAATGTCAACAAACCGAAAAACCAACACGAAACACTATTAAATATGTAGACAAGATACTATCACGACAATTTGTTTATCAATCTCGTCGAATATATACATATCAATGTCACCGTCGACAAGTACGAACAGAGGAAATTAATACGAATAACACAATGTACTGTAAGAAAACACAATCATTACCAACCGATTCAAAACATTATACTCAACAATTCACAGATATCTAAAAAACGAAATCAGCAAATCGCCATAAAAGACAATCTAACTAACACTACGCACTCCAAATGTTGTAGAAAAAGAAAATGTAAGAAAGGTTATTATATCTAAACAAACAACGAACAATGTTTTCCCCGACGAAACAACAAACGATAACGCTAAATCTAGATTATAAAAAACACGAAAATAGGCGACATAATTGTTAAAATTGCGATCGAAAAGAACGTTTTTGCCGATGATTTAATAACAAAAACGCTCGAAACGAAACAAAACTAAAATAAACATAATTTGTAATATTAAGAACAAGAAAGAACAACTAACTGTATAATTAGAGAACAAAAGAAACAATCAACATGTAAAAACACCGAAAAACGATTGTAAAACCCATTTCTATGTACATAAACGATGATACGAATTTATAAAAATCCATATTGCAACTAAAAATTGTATGATTAAA
>NW_017177788.1:0-758 GCF_001652005.2 Ceratina calcarata
GGTTTGCGCCATTCGATAGCATATTAAAAAAGAAACATTCTGTTTGTTTGCGAATTACTGTTTAAAAGATTATCATCGGCATTGAAATTACGCACGGCTTTTACCGAATGACTCGACTCTATGTCCGTCTCCGGAATGCAGTAATTACTAGATTCACTGAAGCCGGCTAACCTCTGGGCCGAGGTATTGATTAAACGCGACACTTTCGTTCGATTCTGAAATGATCCGGAATTGCTACGACTACGATCACCGTCCGATTCCTCCGATGCCGGCGTACGAGTCGGTGAGGCCGGGGCGAGGTCAAGGCCACGCTCCGAAGCCGCGATAATTGAAATAATACTTGATGTTCGACTCACCGCTCTTTCCTCTGATTCCTCGCATGTCACCGTCGGTACCGAACTGATCCTCCTCGATTCTTGCGACAGCACGGAATCACTGAGATAGCCTTTGTCGGCTGTACTGACAAGTTTTGAATATTGCACTTCGTCAGAAAAAGGCCCTGATTTCCTAACAGGGCTCCTTCAAATTGATCGTCGGCCCTTTTGGGCTTTAGAAACTGACAGCGATTTCCGGCAATCGGGAACGCCTCGTGGCCATAGCCCGCTGACGGCAGCGGCCTTCACTGATCAGTTTATTAAAGAAATCAGCTGGACCACTCACTGTTTAAAATATATTTTACATTATAAAATGAACAATATTGATTTAAATTGAAATTGAAGTTATGCAACGATGAAACTATTTATCGCGATGTCCTATAC
>NW_017177789.1:0-757 GCF_001652005.2 Ceratina calcarata
CTTACAGAAAGGAAATTGTGAATCTTTACATGTCTACATTAAAACATAAACATATAAATGTCATAATTAACAGCATGGCTCTCAAGCTCATTCTCTCCGATCCTTCCCAGAACACTTGGGTTACAGTTATCGTTTTCAGGAACACTGTAATATACTTGTACACCGCGTTACGTCTGAATCAAGGATGTTTCAAAGGTAATTCTCCACTTACGTAAAAAGCATCAATTTACCAACTGATATTAGGAAAGTCACGTGACTACTCTGACCCCTTAAAAATATGTAATTCCCTTTAATCTCACTTATGATTTTAAGCATTTTGAATCGGGATGTATACATTGCAAGTTATTTTTAGTTTTCGTTGACGTCTCATGCACCGCGGCCCTTCCTTCCGGTTTCGAGGTATTCAGGAACAAGACACGTGCAAGGTGTGAAAGGGAGTCGTGTTCCGGATGCAATGCCATTAACGGGGAACGTTCAAGCAATCTATTGTCCTTGAAATCTGCTCCAATGCTATTCAAAATTTCTTTTCTTCTCACTGAAAGAAATTCGTCGTTCCAAACATCGCGAGCGCGATTAGAAAGAGCGTTTCGGGATAGTGTGGCAAGGAGATAAACGTGACGCGGGGCTGAAAAGCAACTTGTTGAACGAGAATTCAAGACGCGACGCGACTTGTCGTCGGCGTCGTTGATAGAAGTGAACTGTTGAATTTACGTTCACATTGTGAGAGTCCGCGATAAACTGACTCCCCCCCCCCCCC
>NW_017177790.1:0-757 GCF_001652005.2 Ceratina calcarata
TTAAGTTGCTCTTTAAACGATAAAATATAAATCAGTTAATTATATCTTATTGTCTCGCGGTTCCCTCTAATGTTAACCAAATGTCGAGTTCTCATTAGAAGATCGCAAATTAAATTCCTTCTTCATCCCGTATGCTTCTATTCCTGTTACCTTTCGGTGAGAACGCACCGTAAATCGAAATCAATGGTAAATCTCATTCGAGGGATAATCACGATCGACGGTTAAAGTATTTACGAGCCGTGTACCCCGAGTTTCCGTGAGTACGGTAACTACTGATGTGTATTGGATTGTAGAGGGCGTTCTCAATAGGAACAGTAAAATATTGCTTCGCAGTTGGATCCGATGGAAATTCGGGCAAGACAAAATGGCATTCAATCTCACGACCCCTGTTTCAGCACCCATTTCCCACATTCTATTTTGCCACCATCATTTCTCACTGTACAATTCACGTAAATGATTTTTACTGTCAAACGTAATAACAGACAGGTTCGAATTCTATGTAGCAAAGGAATTTTTGAAAAACTACAATCGCACCGTTCGTTACTCGCGTCGTTGCTAGTTTACCAATCGGGAACGAATTCGAACGGCAAACAGAAATTACTCCGTTTGCGGGTGATTGTATCGCAGCTAGGGGTGCAGCAATAACATCGGTCAATACGCTCGTATTTCCATTTCCGTCGTGTGTTCTTACAGCGGATTTCATTCAGTGTCTACGACGAGAGAGAGAGAGAGAGAGAGAGAGAGAGAGAGAGAGAGA
>NW_017177791.1:0-757 GCF_001652005.2 Ceratina calcarata
GAAGGTTGTGGGGGTCGCAGCGAGCCTCCTCCATACGGTTCAGTATACACGGTAAAGCATTGAGATGCGCACAACGATCAAAAACTGAACTGTGCCCGATCCTAGACTCTCGGAAACTTAGATATAGGAAGTTGGACGCACAGTGCGGTGTTAAACGGAATCTATTTGAAGGGACCATCGTCACAACGCCCATGATTTGCTACATTCCTACGACATTAATCAATGAACAGGGTCAATTAGAACAACGAACATCAAAATGGGTCGATTGACAATAAATGTTATCAATAGACTGCGGATTTTCATGGAATTAGAGAAAATCTTCGTGAAAGAAAATGCACCTATTTTATACAATTACCGAAAATATATAAAACGATTGATGTATATTTCGTATCATGAAATTATAAGAATGTAAAATCTGTATAAATGGATTACATTTGTCAAAATGTGATTTTGCATAGAAATTCGCAGTCTAATTATTAATATCAATGTTATCGATGTCTAATATTTAGCAATCGTCGTACATCGTTAGATTTCGATTGATTGCTTATGATATTTTCATTACTAATTAATTTTTGCATTTAATGTATACAAGAAACGCGTTTCACATCTCGATGTAAATAACTTATTTAAAAAATTGATTCATGTAAATTTCAATGTGAATTCTTTTAGTATTATTACAAGATTTTATTTAATTTTTAATGGTTGTTAGGGATAGGCGGCCCCAACGGGGTTCGGCCGGGAGAACGGGTGTTTGAAA
>NW_017177792.1:0-757 GCF_001652005.2 Ceratina calcarata
ACTTTTGTTTGAAACATTTTTTCGTACGACGAACACCTTACGAGTTATTTGAAGTCGTCTTGTTAGGAGGTCTCCCTGTATGTCGACCGTCGTGCAGTCCTTGGGTCAGTCCGCTTCACCTCGTGAAGAAGAAGGATGGATCCTGGCGTCCGTGTGGTGATTACCGGCGCCTGAACAACGTAACGATACCGGACAGGTATCCAATTCCTTTCCTACATGAGCGTATGACCTTTCTTCATGGTTCGAAGGTTTTCTCGACCATCGTCCTGAAACGTGCGTTCCAGCAGATACGAGCGCGGGAGCAGGACATTCCGAAAACTGCGATCATTACGCCGTTTGGACTCTTTGAGTTCCCTTACATGACCTTTGGGTTGCGCAATGCCGCTCAATCGTTTCAGCGATTTACGAACCAGATTGTCGCCGGTTTGGACTATTGCGCCGTTTATATCGATGACAATTGTCTCATCGTCGCCGGCAGAAGAGCATCTGGACCCCTTAAGAGTTCTGTTTGGCAGACTCCATAATTAATTAATTAATCCTGACAAATGCGTGTTTGGATGCCCGGAAGTGGATTACCTAGGGCATCGAATCAACGTTCATGGAATCGCCCCGCTGCCCAGCAAAGTTAAAGCCATTGCGGATTTTCCGCTCCCTTCCAACATAAAGGCGCTGAGGATCTTCCTCGGCATGGTTAATTTTTACAATCGGTTCCTGAAGGACGCCGCTGTTACTCAAGGCTCATTGCCGGTGCTAAAAC
>NW_017177793.1:0-758 GCF_001652005.2 Ceratina calcarata
ACCGTTATCCGGAACCACCTCGCAAATCCCTTGCTACTCACACTCATTCCCATACCTTTTTTGGTCCTTCGAGCCGGATTTGTGATTAAAAGTGTAGTGCAGTTGTGCGCGAACTTGCCTTTATCACATTGCGAAATCAGTCGCCACGTGGCTTGGCCATCTTGGTTCGACAAGTCGGCCATTTTGTGATCGCGTTCGCGTTAACGGTCATCGCGCGTAAGACACTCAGTGCTCAATCGTACATACGATCATTATCAGAATTTAGTAACATTCATTCTCCGCAACTCAGTGACACTCTACGTGACTCAGTGACTCTCAGTGACTTAGTGACTATCAATCAGTGTCGTGACTCAATCAGTCAATCATGAACGATAAAAAGACACCGTCCAAGAGCGCATTAGAGGAGAAGCAAAGCTCAAGGCAGAGCTCTCGTGCGGTTTCACCGGCACTGGGCTCCAAGGAACTTGCAGTCACTGAGATAGCGGCCACTCTACCAGTTCCGTCAGCTCCAATCACCAGGTCAAACTCACCATCAGGTTTGTCCTCCGAATTATTTTTAAAATACCGCACTCAATTGAGTCNAGTAATCGCGGCAGCCCGTCGGCGAATCTTAAATTGGATGGCTAAATTTGAATCTCGAACGGGAAAGCCAACTCAGCCATCCGCTGAATCAACTACCAGCTCATCTAGACTGCCGGATATTCCACTCCCGCAGTTCTCAGGTGACTGTCTAGAGTGGCCTGCATTTTCAGAACTCT
>NW_017177794.1:0-756 GCF_001652005.2 Ceratina calcarata
AATAAATTCACGAGAAAGACTCTTACCAGTAAACCATGACTTAGACCTAGCATTATAATATTATATATAATAAAATTTTTCACCTTTAAAATTACCCTGTCGATTCAAATAATTCGTATTCGGTTGCAAACTTTTTATCGTAATAGAATAGGAACTATATAGAAGGACGATAAATGGGATATTTATTTCACGAACGTGTCGAACATTGAAACAGGAATAATTACTCGTTGTCGGTATTTGCCAGAATATCGGAGGACGCTGATCTCTCTCCGACTCGTTTATCGGTCATTCCAATGACCATCGAGTCCATTAACGAGCAGCAGCTGCTTTAAACAGCAAATTCGTCCAGTAGCGATATGAGTCTCGAACGCTCATCGAGCGAAGGAGCCATAACTCTGCGGCTCGTTTTCCTATCGATGACGGTAGCGGGGTAATGGAAAAGGAAGGGCGATGGGGCGAGGGGTCGTGCCACGCGGCGCGGCGAAATTGCTCGATTCTCTTTTCGGGTCGTTATTGTTTCCCATCGGTCGGAAAAGCGTTGCCGGGGAAAAAAAGGAACCGGTCCACGAGACATCTGGCGTCGCGTTCCGAGGAAATCGAATTTCTGCGCCTTTAATTTCTCCTTTTACCAAAATAACTCGATAAAAAAACAATCGAACGAATTTTCTGCCCCTGATTCTTTCACATTTTCCCGCGACTGGTAGCTTCATCAGTTGTGCTCGTCGCGATTGAGGATGTTTGGGCTATAAGTCAAAA
>NW_017177795.1:0-756 GCF_001652005.2 Ceratina calcarata
CTACGCGTGAGGGCATATGTAACCGGTACAACCGCGAAATTTGTACGGTTACAAGGCGTTAACTAATAGTTTCCAGTCCTTGAAAAACAGGAGCACCTTGTCCAAGAATGCCTGCAGAAGGCAGCTGGCCAATGCTTCCCTCCTCGACGTACACAGGAGGGCCGTGTCATCCGCGAAGAGGACCAGAACGCAACGGCCGTCCTCTGATATGGGAATGTCGTTAATATAAATGTTAAAAAGCACAGGCCCCAAAATGGAGCCCTGCGGAACGCCGGCTGAAACACCGCGCCGCGACGACGAGACCCCGTCGACTCTGACAAAGAAAACACGATCCTTCAAGTAGTTGTACAATAACGAAATGATTGATTGATCAAAGCCAAAAATATGTAATTTAAAAAGGAGGCCGTGATGCCACACCGAATCAAATGCTTTGGCCAAGTCAAGTAGCACCATGGCTGTGCTATGCTTGACATTAAATCCATTCGTGATAATCTGAGAGAGCCTAGCTATTTGTTGAATGGTAGAATGAGCTCGCCTGAAACCGAACTGCTCGTTAATCATAATTTGGTGCTTGTTCAGATGTTCATTGACAGCATCGTGAATAAATGTTTCAAGGACTTTGCCAGCAATAGGTAACAGGCTGATAGGCCTGTAGCTAGCAGCGAGCTCCTTGGGTTTACCATTTTTATGAATCGGAGAAATTCTGGCAACTTTCCAGGCCGATGGAAAGTATGCATTAATTAAGCAGTATTTAAA
>NW_017177796.1:0-756 GCF_001652005.2 Ceratina calcarata
ACAAAAATCGTGTGTTCACGTACACAATAATACCGACATAGACTAAAATGGAAATCCAAGTAAAAATAACAAATTTCAAGCCATGAGTCACCAAAGTTAAATAAAACTGGTAAATCCACTATAGTTTAGATTACTAACAAATCCTTCATATTGTTGCGTCAAAATAAATTGTTTGTTAGTAAAATAATCAAATAATATTCCATATATGAAAATGTACTACTGTAATAATTTTAATAATTCAAAACTGATTTATTTAAAAAGAAATCAAATTATGTAGCACTGTAAAAGAAACATAATTCTAGGAGAATAAATTGATAAACGTGTTGAGATTGTTACTAGTGCAATTAAATTGTGGAAAATGTTATTGGAAAATTGATATAGACCCCTGCATTTTAGCCGTCCCTGAAGCGCAGTAGTTTCACTGACCGTAGACGGGCGATTGGATCGGGCGATGTAGTCAGTCAGTCGTCAGTCAGTCTCGTTGGTCAGTCTACGGAGCGTTCATTTGCAAAATGGCTGACCACAAGGAAAGGGATTCATACTATTCACAGACGGATTTAAGATCGAAAAATGATGATCCGCCGAATTCGCGTTTATTTGTTATATGTCACAAGAGTTTGGAAGAAGACGACCTCAGGAAAGCCTTTGAAAAATTTGGGAAGATAGAAGATATTTGGGTGGTTAAAGATCGAATTACAGGCGAAAATAAAGGTAATTTCTCCTGTCTATAAAATAAATCAATAAGTTTTTGTTTTA
>NW_017177797.1:0-757 GCF_001652005.2 Ceratina calcarata
ACCACCAAATAAGTATGTATAAAACCACCACCAGAAGAAATAAAGTTATCGCAGAAGGAGAAAATGTAAAAGAAATCAAACCTGGCAGTCCAGCGTCGGTGAAAAAAGGAGCAGAGGGTCGGCGCGGTGTCGCCGGCCACCAACATAACCAAAGCCAAGCATATGCACAATGCGCATAAATAAGACCTCCGTAATTTTCAAAAAGCAAAATTAACTAAACCTATCCATTAATGGAATAGGAAATTTGATCCGGTATGGAATCGTATGAATGTTATACGTGGCTAGTCCACGAACAAGCGGATTTTCGTGCTCGACACAACAGAACCTGTCGACAAAACCCCTGATGTGCTCCATCAGGAGCGGAACTCGCGTCCTTTCGTGAATATACGCAGTCCCGGTCCTCCGCGGGAGGCCCAGTATCATCTTAAGAACCCTGTTTTGCATCCTCTGAATAATTTTCTTCTGACGGGAAGAAATGCAATCCCAATGCACCAACATTCCATAAGTTAGAACAGGCCTAATACACATTTTATACAGGGTGTAAACCTACAGGTGGGCAATATTTTAAGGACGTGTTCTATGGTCAAAAATGAGACGAAAATCGAGAGAGAGAAAATTGCGTTTGGGGCTTCGTTANTGACGGGAAGAAATGCAATCCCAATGCACCAACATTCCATAAGTTAGAACAGGCCTAATACACATTTTATACAGGGTGTAAACCTACAGGTGGGCAATATTTTAAGGACGTGTTCTATGG
>NW_017177798.1:0-756 GCF_001652005.2 Ceratina calcarata
CTTAAATTATTGATCAACATTGCGTAGGGGAAAAATAAAAAGAAAAAAATTCTGCGCCATTGAGACAGCACAAGGGTCAGTTGCGTTTCAGCTGTGGTGCGATATGGATCACGTTAAGTCAAAACAATACAAGTTTAGCATAGCAGTTATGTCAGGGCTTGGACTTTGGCCTCATACGAACACATATTTCCGGCGATTTCAGAATTTCGTGATCGTCATTACGTTCTTAATGGTTCTATTCATGCAGGTATAATAATACTGTGATACGGTCAGTGAAAATTAAGGAAAGCGTACTTGAAGTTCATACTTTCCAGTTCATGTCGATGACAAAGCAACATTACACAGTGTCGGAGTATATAAAATGCATCTCACCTCTCTCGATATCACTGGGATATTTTTCTAAATATCTGGCATTCTTAATTAATATGGAATCAGTGAGTTAATAATATCACCATTTATTCGTTTTATTTTCTGGTAGAATTTAATACATCAACTAATCACTAAGTTTAGATCTGGAAAATGTCTCGTGAAATCAGTTGCGATTGGATTACGGTTGAAAACGACGAGGAACTTAGAATTCTGACGAAATACGCCTATAGGGGTCACCGCCTTGGCAAAATGTTTGCATGTGAGAAGTAAACAGTAGAATCTCATTAGAGTGTTCGTTCAAAAATTGAAGAGGTTGTAATAAAAATGACACTTGTCCAAGTTCAACGGAATTCAATACTTTCGAATGGAAATTGTCTAGTTATATAA
>NW_017177799.1:0-756 GCF_001652005.2 Ceratina calcarata
ATCACATTATTTTTATAAATAATGAGTATGCATCTGTTGATGGACATATTCTAAATTTCAAACTTTTGTGGACTGGTTCCTTTCTAAAAAACGCAACTCAGTTAACTTATAATTAATTAAATAGTAATACCTTCCGGTTACAATGTTTTGACCATCACTAGTGACAGTGACTAGGACTCTCTTTCCGGCTTTTGCTGTGGGTTTATTCGCGATCTCGGCGTGGATCTTACGATGTTGTATCTTATCGCTATCGAAGTTGACATTAATTATGAAATTGTCGATGCTTTCAATGTCTACATGCGCATCGGCTACCGCGAAACCTTTGGGAGTGTCCACTTTCCATTCGCCTATAATTTAACATAATAATAATAATAATTAGAATGATAATAAGAGTGTAAGAAAATTGTTCATATCAATTTTATATATTGTTGATTAATTTACCTTTGAATTCCTTGTCACCGAGTTTTTGTATCTTGGAGAGAATTTCGATCTTTCCCATTGGACAAGTGTATGTCACGTGGAACAAGTTGTTGGTATCCTGGTGCTGGATCTCACCGTTCAAAGTGAACTTTTGAGCTTCGACATTGGATTCGCAGTTAAGTGTCATTTTATTCTCATCCTTGAATCTCTGCATAAGTAAAAGAAAATTGGAAATTAAACAAGAAATAATGATTATTAAGGAAAATACCGATTTTTTTAAACTTTGATCGTTGATAAATTTTATTAACTTAATCGAAACCTAATCAGCCAAAATAT
>NW_017177800.1:0-756 GCF_001652005.2 Ceratina calcarata
TACTTTAATTCATTGAATTTTAATATAAAGAAAAATTGCTAAAAATTCTAAATAATAATAAATTAATTTCATGGTTGAAGACAATTACTGTGTACAGAAAAAATAATGAACGCATGAGTCGACGGAGCGTAATAAAAGTCAGCTGAAGTCGAATTTGCATTGCGTCGGTGGTGAAAGTTGAAACTCTTAACTTTTACCTTTTCACTGAGCCCGCGATCTTCTATCATACCGTTTGGCTACATTCACGCATAATCATCTACCATCATTGAAGTATTAATATTTTTTAATTAATAACTAAACATTGAATTAGATCGCATTTCAAGGTGTCATTTATTTATAAAAAATTGAATGATTGACACGAACTGACGTCAAATGATTTTGACACTTTTTATTGAAATATAAATAAACCAAATAATTGAATTGGATTAAGGATTGACTGCTCACCGTATTCGCCCCAGTAGTCCCCGGCTCCGCTGGCTTTCACCAGAAGCAGAGTGCCGCTGGACCTGTACTTGGCCGCGGCGCGAATTTTTGGAATACTCAGGGCCAACTGCAATTGCACCTCGTCGTCCGACAGCCTGGCCCTCAGCCCTGTCACTCGCAGCGTCGACACTCCTTTCGCGGTGATGTTCTTGAACTGAGCTCTGTACCCATCCGGTCCTCCGCCAAGGGCGATGTGTAACTCGTCCAGAATGATCGGTTCCACTTCCGGGTAGCCCAACTGAGGCAAACCTGAAAATTCCAATGTCAAATTAA
>NW_017177801.1:0-756 GCF_001652005.2 Ceratina calcarata
TTGAGAGCTTTTAATTGCAGATTTTTCTATTAGTCTCTTTTTCACTATGCCTGTATAAAAAAGAGCATAGAATCAACGTGGTACTTTTAATTTTGCGTTGCAACGCGGCTATTGCCAGTCGCGATTCAGACAGAGGGGTGGTTGGAACTCGATTATTCCCACTCGGTCAGACATTCGTTTCCTGGTGTACATGGTAATCGGCAACAACGCTCGTTCGTTAAAGAGCCGGCGAATTTTCAATTTACGGCCGACGAAAAACGCTTCGACGACGATTAACGCCACGCGTCCCACCCCCAACCCTTCGTGCCATGGTTATCCAGCCTGCATTGATTTCGAACCGTTCGGATTTTTTTTTCTCCCCTCTGCATCGAACGCAAACGTTTCCCGTCATGATAAACTGGAATCCTGTGTTTGTAAATTTCAATGAAACTGTGGGACTGGGATTTCATGCGTTAGAAGAATCGAAATAAGGGAGACATGTCTCTGGTCGTGGTTCGGACCGACACCAGATCTTTATGTAGCAGACCTCCTTGAAGGCAGTAGGAGTTGATTTACAACCAGGCAAAATCCTTATGTTTAAAACTGGATAACAATGTGTCAACAAAATATTGGGAAATAAATAGCGAACAGTGTAAAAACTCGAATCTCTGTTGTGTTCTTTGTTTTAATTCTAATCAGAGGAACAGATAAGTACAGCGAGATCGTAAAATTCAGAAATATAAAAAGAGCATTAATTTCAATATTTTTTAATAATAT
>NW_017177802.1:0-755 GCF_001652005.2 Ceratina calcarata
ATTTTTAATAGTGAAAAGACTTCGTAATTCGAACTTTTTATTTTCAGTTATCATTCGACTTGCATAGTTGATTAAAAACTATCTTAAGTGACAGGGAATTTTTATCGCATAATTTCTAATAGTGTTGACACAACCGTAGAAGGGGTTGAATGTACATGAGAAAATGATTTTTATTTAAAATTTCGTTTCCTAGGAGACTTTGAATTTCCTCCGTTGACTCGACCACGTCGCGGTATGTACAGAATGTGTGAAAAGAAAGGAATTCGCCACCCTGGGGAGGCTTGAGAGGGTCGTTTACCCATGAGCGAATCCTTCGTCGAGGCATTTCCACTAGCGAGTGACACACAGTCGCAAAGTAACTTCGCCTCGCATCCGCTTAAACGTCCCGCGCCAAGGCCGGTGCTCGATCAAAGCTAAAAAACTGTGTCATGGATGGTGCAGCTGCCGTGTTTTCGCTCTTTTTTTCCATCTTCATTTCGAAACTTTCCACCCAGGGGTGTGTCGTTCTCGGTTCCCTAGGAAACAGTGACGCACAAATTTTCATCCTTCCCATTCCCCTCGGGCCTGTTTGCTTTTCGCCCTGTTCTAAGGTAACGAGGCCTCGTGCAAGAACAATAGCAACAGAAATGCCTAATTTTCTTCTAAAATCGTACGAATCTTACTAGAAAAACAGCTGGTCACGTAATAAAAGAGACGAGAATTAAGACATTTTTCGAAATTTTTCAATTTTTTTTCATAATGAAAAATTACCCACG
>NW_017177803.1:0-755 GCF_001652005.2 Ceratina calcarata
AATTAAAGCAAGTTATAATTGAAGGAATGAGGAAAATGACCATTGAATATCTTAAGAAGATTTTCTTGTCAATTTTCTATTTAAATCAAAATGACAAGTAATTGAAATTTTATACCATGACTGTCCTATGATTTCTTAGGAAGATTTGTGTCCCCCGTATAGTGGGACACTTACAAGTGTTCCTTATTATCGGAAGCCATTGGAACGACGCGACCAAGACTTCAAAGACCCTTTATATCTCTCGGTCCGAAGGTTCTGAATATGAGCCTAAAGAAAGATATTAAGAAATAACTTTCTAATAATACGCGATCTCCCTTCGTGTCTCTGATTGCTATTCCTTTAAGATTTCCTTAACTACGGAAAAAGTTTGCGAATAAGAAGCATGCGCGGTGGACACGTGTAGCCCTCGAGTGAAAGATAAGTAATAACAGTGATCTTTGCCACGGTCGGAGAACCTAAAATTCTTAACTCAATTTCTCTGAGCCTACGAGCGAACCACACGAACCTCGGTATTGATTTTCCGCACACGATTTCCTCTCGTTCATTTCCTGCCCTACTATGTATGTGTACACCTCCGTTCATAACTCTCAGGATATCCACAAGTGTCTGATCAGACAAATTAGTAATTTCCATAAATTTAAAGTATTATAATAAATCAAGATACAGAAAAATCTTGAAGTTATAATTATACAATAAATCACGAACAGACTGAATATGATTATTTTTCAAATAAAATGCACCTGCATGTAAAACGG
>NW_017177804.1:0-755 GCF_001652005.2 Ceratina calcarata
TTATATTCTCAATTACTCTATAATTTATATTGTAATTAAATCTCGGATGTCACATATTTATTGTTAGCAGATATCCGTTGTCGAGATTAAGCTGGAACATTTCGTATTGAAAATAAACAGTCGGGTAATGTTTTAGTGGAAAGTCGCAAGATGATGCAGCGAGATACTTTACCACGTGGTGATAGAGCTGGATCCGGGGATGTTAATTTAAATGCGGTACGCGTACTTTTATCTTGCCGAAGCGAGCATTAATTTCCCGGAGGCCGCGAGTAGAGACGAATTTACGAGCGAGATTCGTTATCCGAACCGGAAGAGCGACGGGACCGACGCGGCGGTGCGGTATATCGCGAAATCTATTGCTTCCGAGCACGCAGTCGCTGCGGACTCGAGATGGATTTAAATCAAACATGAATTTCGCGTGCGGACGTTGACTGGAATTCTCTACACGGTATTCTATCGGACACGGTTCATACACTCCATTGCTATTTCGCTTATGCGTTTTATTGAATATTTGTTACAAACTCAATTTCTGCATACATTTCTAGCATCCGTTGTATTCCCTCATTTTCAAATTCATTCAAAACGAATTTATTTTCAGAGATACCTGAGACATTTAAATCATACATAATTCAAATACATTAATATGTATAATAATATACAATGTATGTGCAGGTTGTTTCGTAGTTTTTGGCAAGATTGTAGGAACATAATTTTCAAGTGAAAAGATAAAAATGTTATATGAAGTTTGTTTATGC
>NW_017177805.1:0-755 GCF_001652005.2 Ceratina calcarata
CTGAGAACTACGGTGCTATCGGTGAATTTATTCAACGGTTTTTCTTTTTTCTAATTTTTTCTATAAAGGAGAAAATACGTGAGGCAAGCTATTTTCGAATTGTATGAAGAAAAACGGGCGGGAAGTAAACTAAGTTTCAGTCTTTCTAGTGTTAATTTAATTTGGAGGATCGCAAATATGTATTAAAATATTGGTTTGAATCAGAGATGACTCATAACGTTTTACTATTGGAAGGGTCAAAGGGTTAAGCATGAAAATAATTGTACGAGTCTCGTGGCAAGTGTCGAAATCACGGGTCAGCGTGGCACGCGTTTTCTCGTGATCCCTTGCGGTACGAGAGGCACCGTAACGGCATCGGTACTTTTTTTTTTTTCCTCTCCTTTTTGTGAAACGCGTGAGGCTGCGCGGAGGTGGCGAGGCGTCGTAGTCGCGCGGCGACCGGGATAAAAATCTCCATAGTGCTCTCGCGTTGTGACCGGAATTCCATTACGACGAGGTGGAATGATGCGTGCCGCGCCGGGCCTCCCGCATCACGTGGAGTGTCGTCCACGTTCCCCGCTGTACATTTCAATAAGCCCCGCCTGGCCAATTACAACCGCGGATTTATGGACCGGGCCCCTTTCTTTATTCTCCGCGTTTTTTACCTACATGCCATATTTCTCGACCAGTTTCAGCGAACCACGAATCGCCGTTCTCTCGTTAAATAGACCGGGCGCTCGTAACACAAAAAATGGAACAATTTTTTACAGTCTGCC
>NW_017177806.1:0-755 GCF_001652005.2 Ceratina calcarata
AAAAGTAGAAAATTATATAATAAATTCTTATGCCATGACTTTATGATTTTATGGCTTATACAATTTTAAACTCTGCACTGAACGCATTGGAAAATGTATAAATCAAATAATTAGCTGCTATTCACCTACAAATTAGATCCTTTCAGCTTTTGCGATTTACCAACTCTTATGATTTAACAAAATCATTTTCGCTGTTTTATTTTTACTACGAGTTGCTTTTCAAAATTCTAGATTTCATCGGTTTCTTAAGAGACCTTCGGGAAATCGATATCGATGACCGAGTTTTCTTCAACGATAATGAAACCTTCCAATGAATCTCAGAATAATTTAAAAACGTGTCCATATTCTTTTAAAATTTTCTTAAAATTAGCTATTATCTATTTTACGATTTTATAAATATTATATAAAAGGAAGGAAAGCAAGGAGATGAATTCTCTCTCGAAAGATCCTGAATACGGCTCGTCACATTTTACGACGATACCTCTATGGCTAGGATTTAAATTCAGAGTGTGTCTTCTGTATTCTCTACAGTTATCATAAATAATTCATCAGAGATTTGTTCCATTCTCAACAGATGTTCCAGTGTAATCTCAAGTTGTACGGAAAAATACACGATATATCAATGCTCAAAATGTTTCGTGAAGTAATCACATTTTCTTATACATAGAAAAAGTGAGTGGAGTATCCTTCTCCGAGTTCTTTAACACTAGATTGCCCAAGGAAGTCATTTTAACTGCTTTTGGGCAAATGTACAA
>NW_017177807.1:0-755 GCF_001652005.2 Ceratina calcarata
TTCAAATATTGGCCACAACTTCTTATCACATTTCTTATCTCCTGAGAGTAAAATGAAGGTTTTACGAACTTACAGGTTGAACCTGATTATTACATTTCTCTTCTTTTAGGCGTTTGTCTTCTAGCTCTGGTTTTACATCAACTTGACCGATATTGGTGTTGACATAGGAAATTGTTAAGAAGGGCGTGATACGATTAGAGGCGCGAAAAGCGATCCACGTTTTCAGGTTGTCAACCGAGGAAGGTGGATAAAGTTCTAACGAGGATTTAACTAACTTGTCCGCAGGGGTCGGTTGACAATGGGCTTGTCTTCGACCCTCGGCGACCCCTTCAACAGACGTCACACTGACAGATTGACTGATCGCCCCGTTCCTCGTTCCTCGTCGTTAGTATTGAAACACTAATAATAACGCTACTATCCATTTAACCGCCAAGACTAACGAGTGGGCGAGACCAATCATAATTTACATTAATCTTAAGGATCTATCTGGACGCAGGCTAAAGTCCAAAGCACATTGTTTATAATAAACAATCAGATAAATGCATTACAAACAAATACTATTATTATACTGCAATTTTATTTTTATGCAAACTATAATTGATAGGGTATCAATTTAAGAAATGATATTCAGTATCAATGTCGTTTAATCCTTCATTTTGCTGTTCATACTTTATGCAATTTCCTCTGCTATACTTATTGCTTATGTTGTTTACATATTCAATTCTGCAATAAATCTAGAAAATCAATCATTTGCA
>NW_017177808.1:0-756 GCF_001652005.2 Ceratina calcarata
GTGAAATTTTGTCTAGCTCGAGAGATCGAGGACCAAATGTACGGGTCAGACCACCGCTGTTCGTCCCAAAAGGTCAGTTTACAGCGCCGCTTGCGCCATTCGATAGATTATCAGAAAATAGACACGCACTCTAATTTTTAGCCCTATATCTCAACCAGGGGGGTAGTAATTGGGAAAATTCGAAAAATCAGTTTTTTGACATTTTTCCTTATTTAACGCCTTGCAAAAAATCTGAAAAAAATTTGTTCGTAGTGTTTTCAGCAACTGAGAATTTTTTCTCATTTTCCCCTTGCAAAATGTAGGCGTGAAAAATAAAAGAGTGCTAAAAGTACTATTTCATAACACGAGGCCGAAAAGTACTATTTTCACACAGAAATCTTGAGTGCACTAGATTTATACATATACGGCAGGCTTCGTTGAAGCTATAATATTGAAGAAATTGAAATGTTTTACGTGCCTAACTTTTCTGTTTAGTGTAGACTCTGGGACGGTCCGGAACTTTATACCGTAAATTTAACAATCAAAAATTCCTGCGATGTAATAACAATAACCGTCGACGATTTGTCATGGTTCNCCGCACTACAGCTTTCAAGAACTGCATGGTCAGTTTCTGATGTTTCGTGCTTTCATTGGAAATTAAACAGATCAATGAGATCCTGATTATTTCGATCCTGCGCTATATTTAATAATATTTCTTTTTGGTTTCGAACAACCGTAAACTCGTTAAGATGACGACCATATAGAGCGGTGTTATCT
>NW_017177809.1:0-755 GCF_001652005.2 Ceratina calcarata
CTGGCTTGGAATCCCTTGAGGGCACTGTACACTTATGACATGGTGATCGCTAATAATCTTTTCAGTTTAGGTCAGGTTAGGTTAAGTTTGGACTTTAAATGATAAAACTTACCTATATATTAGAACTTAATAAATCAATTCGTTCTAATGACGATTATTTGGTAGCATTGGTTGACTATTTCTTCATATTAAATGAAGTAGGATGATCGCTTTGAGGAATTTTAGGGATCTAACACAGACTTCAGGCTCCAGTTCTCTGATAGACCTGGGGATGTTGAACTGGTGTCTTTCAATAGCACGTAGTGGGCACTGAGTGAATATGTGTTCAGCAGTCTGCTTGCAGTTGCAGGATATGCAATTATTTGTGTCTTCCTTTGTGATGAGCTGAATGTGGCTAATACTGATATGTCCAATTCTAAGTCCTAATTTAACTTAATCCAACTTAACGAGATTATTAGCGACTGCTATAATTGCACATTAGAACTTAACAAATCAGTTCGGTCTAATCACGATTATTCGGTAGTACTGGTCGATTATTTCTTCATATTAGATGTAGTAAGCTGATTGCTTTGAGGAATTTCAGGGATTTAATACAGTCTTTAAGCTCTAGTAAATTTTTTTTCACTAGAGCCAGAGACGTCGACTTGATGTCTCTTAATTGCATATAGTGGGCCAAACTTAGGATTATAAAAAAATAGGTAAATGGATGGATAGGAATATTATATACATGTATGTATACATAATGTATTATACGG
>NW_017177810.1:0-755 GCF_001652005.2 Ceratina calcarata
GAGTCCAGCTCGTCATAAACTTTCCTCTTTTTAAAGTGCTGACTGAAAATAAATTATCGTTCAAGGGGTTAATATTTATGGATATTATTTAATGTAGTGACGAACTAATTGTAAAATGATTACATGTTTTTAAAGCACACGTGGAACACAATTGCATTCTAAACATATTGGAATTCAATCTTTTTGGAGATGCATTGCCAGATCGTACATGTATATTCGCGGTAATCGCAGAGTCTCTGTATAGCCGCCTGCAGCTGTGTGCACGATTGTTCGCGCAATGCTGTCGTTGGTAGGCGTGCTGATATCGTTTTTTCTTTAATTTTCATTTTGTTCGACGATGTCGAGATGAACGAGAGCTGCCTTTTAGTTTAACGATTCAATTTCTGAACGTTCTTATATAGAAAATCGACAGAAATTGAATCGGCTGGCTGCTCACACGTGAATGATAGTTTCTAACTCGAGAAACGTTTAGATATTTTCATTACCTTCTTTTTGTTCAGTTTTGTTCTTTGAACAAGTGAATGGAAGCTTCCGCTTTCACATATGTAGTCGGGATTGATTAGCAGCGAATAATTAACGAGGGACCTTTGGAAAGTAAACTCGTATTTCACACTCCAATCAGTGATTAATTTTAATATCAGTGGCTTCGAATTTCTGAAGTACGTAGAATAAGGATGCCGATAGGCAGTGACTACTGCCCGTGTCTGACTAGCGACAGACTCATTCTACTGCCACGTACGATCACTGTTCCTCAA
>NW_017177811.1:0-755 GCF_001652005.2 Ceratina calcarata
GTCTCACTGGTTTTCATTATTTTTTTTTTTTTAAATAAATTCTTATTAACAATAAACTCATATCACAAATCTTTTGTTCGGGTATTACAGAAGTAAAGCTCTTACGGAGCGAGGAAATTTTTGTTTATGATCAGAGAATATCGGATCTGATGCCTTCGATCGACACGATAAAAGACAGTCTCAACTTTTGATTGATGTAAAGCCGTCGTCGGGATCGGAAACACCGTGGCTTCTGTCATCTATCACAATCGACTGCACGACACACTCGGAGCTCTTAAGGAGTTACACCTCTAAAGCTAGTTAAAAATCAGATAAGTTGCGCGAAATGCTTACTGGACACACTGTATGCTGCTATCATTACTTTGTATTTTTTATCCTCTTTACAAATTTTTACACGCGTTCAGTGCCTCTTCTATTACTTAGCTTCACATTTATTTTATTTCTTTCATTCGCCTCCGGTGATTAAACGTGGGGACATACAGGAAAAGCCATTATACACTTTTCTCCATTGCACAAGTCCACGACGCATGCATTCTCTATCGCGACCGCGGTAAAATAATTTAAATTATTCCTTCATTAAACAAACGTGTCTACAAAATCTTGATAACGACGGATCGCGAACTCGTGATTGCTTTTGATTTCAGTTGCCACCAATTTTAAATAAAATCTATTATCGTATGGCTGATCCGATTCGAATTTTAATGAAAATTAGAACGACGTGACGACGTATTTGAGTTTCCTCGTTGTGTTACAAC
>NW_017177812.1:0-754 GCF_001652005.2 Ceratina calcarata
ATTTCCCTTGTTCGAACTCGCCTTGAGTTCGTGGTATTTATCATATTATTGTTCATTTGCATAGTAGAAGTGATGAAAAAATTCTAATTTTTATGTAGAAATCAAGTATAACTATTATAAACAATGTCACATTTTTTAATTTTGCGGATTTATGCTGTAGCCAATAACTATTACGGCACCAATACAATGTGACCATACCCGCTTGCACCCCGGCAGTCCCTCTCGTCTGAAAGAGGACTTTATCCCGTTATTCCTATATTCATGGAAATTATCAATTATTTTGATTTACTTTAAGGCTTTAGAACCGACGCACAAAGGAATTAGGAAACATCGATTAAATCATGCACGTAAAACGAATAGAGGGAACACGAATTATGGCTTACTTAATAAGCTTTTATTCACATCCGGCCCACATATTTCATCACATCGAAAAATTATTATTGCAAATGTAATAAAAAAATCATGAGAATCCAATATTTCTTGGCAAATTAGAACTGATTCGGTAAACGACTAGTGTTACGTATAGGTTAAAAAAATAACAACTTAACCATTGTATATTCAATATTGTGTATGCTAACTTTGTTACCGTCTGTTAACTTCTTTGGAAAAGTCCATAAAACATGTTTATTGTTTACGACAAATTAGTTAATTCTTTTAGGTGTTTGTCAAGTTTTTATTTTTACTAATTTCTTTGTTTAATCTCATTTTTTGTGAATAAATAGTGAATTATTTATATTAATAACAATTGAATTGA
>NW_017177813.1:0-754 GCF_001652005.2 Ceratina calcarata
CACGCGTAGGGCTCGCGCCCAGCCACGGGTAGGTTGGCTCGGATCGTGACGCTCGACCATGACACCCTTTTCGGCTCTAACACTTTTTCAGGAACAGCCTGTATATTGATATAGAACTGACGTAATAAAACGAAAAAATAGAAAACGGATGAGATGAATTTGCAAACACTATTCTTTATGAGAGGAAGGCAAAGGACCAGTACCTACTTCGACGAATACGAATTCAACGGCGCAACTAATAAATAAACCTTGAATAAGTCATTACACAGGCCTTCTCCTCCATCATCTTCATTTGCAACTGTCGACATTATCAATATTCATGGTTCTATCTTAGCTGATGTCCATAGCGCTTCCAAACCGGCGTATTCCTTTTTGCGAAACTCTGAAACCCACCTTTCCTGTATCTATCAAACTTGGACATCATTCTTATGTAGCAGTGCAGCGTACGACAATTTCGAAGTTCCTTGTAGGGTTCTTTGAGCTTACGCTTGGAAATATATTGCTTTTTGGCTGGCGTCTGTACCGACTGATCCGCTTTTTCAGTGAGAAGCCCTCGAAAGAACAGCAACCTCCTCATCTACGAAGCGGAACGAAGCGTGTACTTCCCAAATCCTTTCGGGATTCCATCCTGATGCCCTCCAGTTTCTACGCTTTTTACGAGCCACGCGACTGACTATAAATTGAGTCGGCGTTATCGACACGACCGCGGGATTATCCTTTTGTTGCAAAACTTTCTCTCCTCCCGTCGAATATC
>NW_017177814.1:0-754 GCF_001652005.2 Ceratina calcarata
AAAGTTGAATAATATTTTTAATATTGTATATAACGAATTACTTCTTTTTTAGGTAGACAGATTAGTTTATTACATGATGTATAACAAAAAATTAAGAACAATTGCATAGAGGACTTAATATTTAAGCTCGTTTAGTCGGCTTACTAATAAAAATTTAAAACATGCTTCTTGCAGATCTAATTCTCATTTGATATTTGGATATTATGTGTTCTACATATTTTTGATAAAATTCGTCTAAAAATTTATAAACAAATAACAAACTCCTTCACATTTATATGACAGATAAAGTTTTTATAGTATGAACGCAAATTTTTTTAGAACATCCTTTTATTCAGTACAAACAGTCGTTTGACTTGTTAGATTTACAGTTGGCTAGATTCCCTCGCAGCTCAGAATCCTAATATCGTGAAACCAATAACGGGTGGAAGGAGTTATGAGGGGAGAAGCATCAGAGGCGTGAAACTTTCCTATAAGGAAGGAAATCCTGGTATATTTATCGAGGGTGGTATACACGCTAGGGAGTGGATTTCACCAGCTGTTGTCACCTACATCCTCAACGAATTGATACTCAGCGACGATCCCCGCGTCAGATATATGGCTGAGTCGTACGACTGGTACATATTCCCTGTATTCAATCCCGATGGTTACGAATACACGCACACCAAGGTAAAGCATTCATTAGATAATCCGTAATTTATTTCTTAACTCTTGTTTATGCTGATGTCGTTACGACAATAATAAAAAGTAAACATTC
>NW_017177815.1:0-754 GCF_001652005.2 Ceratina calcarata
ATATAATAACTGATAAGATATTGTATCTAATAATTAACACAACGTTGAATACAACATTGAAATCTGAATAATGAATAACTCTTATTGACAAATTTTATGCGATACGTACTCGACGTTTCCATTAAAAAACAGGGCAAAATAAACTGCGGATTACGTCATCGGAATCGCTTCACCAATTAACGCAACCCCGATTTTTCGGATAATCCACCCTCGTCGAGGTATTCTACAGGCCGGCACAAAAACCCGTAACATCCCATAATTTAAATAACCACGGCAGTCCGTCCATTACGATTGGAATTTAACGAATCTCGCGGCCAGCGGTCGTCGCAGAAATTTCACATGATTGGTACCAACTACCCCCATCCTCTTTTCTCTCTCCCGGCTTCTGATCTTCCTCGCTCGGGACGATGTTACGGTCCTTAAGACGCGTGTAATTCCCGCCGAGGCCGGGGGAACCATGTACGCTTGATATTGTCGTTATACGTGATCCCCAGGTTGATTACCAATAACGCCAGTGTGATGGATACACGCGGACACGCAGGGTCTCTCATGGTTTTATCCCCAATTTTTATATCTTCACCGACTCTGCACATAGATATGAAAATAATAAACTTCATAATCTTTAATGAGATAAATTTTGATTTTCATTAAAAGAATCGACAAATTATATTAATTAATTGTGTTCTTTGTTGAAACACAATGAAAAATTTGTATTCAATTAAAAATTTTATTTTACTTCATTATAATAACAAAT
>NW_017177816.1:0-754 GCF_001652005.2 Ceratina calcarata
ATGCTCGGTCTCTTTCTCGCTTTTTTTCTCGCTTTAGCAGGGGTCTTATTCGAGCACATAACAGACCGGGCCCGCTGAACGTCACCCACACATTTTTTCTTATACGCGCTTTTCCCTATACCTCCATTTCCATTAACTACAGTTCTGGCTTGTCCGTATTTCCGTTCTCGGGTAGCCCAATTTCGCTCACTGGGATTGAGCGGCAAAATGCAATGGGAATAGGCCATTAAAGATTATAAAATCGTGGTCTAACGTAAACGCTAACCCTGACAGTTATAATTAACTATGTAATTAACCGATATCCATTACAGTTTTATTTTATAAAAATGTATTTAATGTCGACATTGCCAACTTGACGAGATGTACAGCCAAGACAAGCCTAGTGATCCTAAAAATGACTGATCATGCATAGCATAGCCCCACCAAGTACTAATCCTCACTACTGGCGTGAGGGATTTTTCATCGGAGCCCTGAATGCGATATGTAAGTGGGGACACGCGAGGAATCAGAGGAAAGAGCTGTGTCCAAAATCAAATATTATTTCAATTATCGCGGCTTCGGAGCGTGGTCTTGACTTCGCCCCGGCCTCACCGGCTCGTACGCCGGCATCGGAGGAATCGGACGATGATCGTAGCCGTAGTAATTTCGAATCATTTCAGAATCGAACGAAAGTATCGCTTTTAATCAATGTCTCGGCCCAGAGGTTAGCCGGCATCAGTGCCTCTAATAATTACTGCATTCCGGAGACAGACAT
>NW_017177817.1:0-754 GCF_001652005.2 Ceratina calcarata
ACACACACACACACACACACACACACACATGTATTTATTTTCGTAAAGATCAAAGATTAACGAGATTAAAGTGGTGAGAGATACATGATCTCCGTCTCGGTGTCCATTGCGGTGCTGTAAATTAAGTGCAAAGAAGAAACAGAACAGGAGGAACGGTAGTAGATATATGCGAATGCAATAGCAATTACGAATCCCCATTCTTTATTCTACCTGTTAGCACCGTTGGTTAGTATGTGTCGCAGCCGCACCGTTAAATGTTACGCGAAAAACTACAAAATACACTTATTCTATTTTAAATACCGATTTTATAGTCGAACAACGATCTCTAAAATCTTCTAAATTTTGTGTGCATTCGGAAAAATGCTCTGCTCCACGATTCATTGCTTTGCTTCCTCGTTCTCTTTTTCTTCTTTTTTTTCTCACTCGTTGTTTCACGATGTGAATGACTTCCGTCGCCCGAATTTCGTTCCTGTCGCTCACGCGACCCCTTCGTTAAATTATTTCATTTTTTGTTCGTCGTATATGTCAGACGATTTGCGATCGTTTCCAACTCGCGTACCAAACGTTTCGTGTTATCATTGTTTCTCTAGTTTTCTTCTCGTTTCTTTTTAACGTGTTACGTCATATTTATTCATTACGACATTTTTGTTTGTTTTTAAATAATTTTTTATTCTAAAATCGATGACTATAATTTATTATTATCGAAGCTTTGACAGAGAGCTTGTAAAAATCTCAAGTACCGTACTAAACGTTG
>NW_017177818.1:0-754 GCF_001652005.2 Ceratina calcarata
AAGAAATCCTGCAAATAATGAAGGAGATTTTGAGACATCTTCGCATTGTAGGTGCGGATGTACGAATTGTTACATACGATCAGGGCACGAGTAATCAGAAATTATTCAAACTGTTGGATGTAACGCCACAGAAGCCAGACTTCGTTCTAGACGGAAGAACATACTTCACGGCTTTCGATTCGCCACACCTAATCAAAAGGCTCGTAGGGCAATTGAGGTCCCACGATTCCATTGCTATCGGCGATGAGACAGTAATATCGTTTAAAGATTTAATAGGAACGTGGCAGCTGGACAAGCGCAATGAGACGTCCAACATACTGAGCCATTTAACGGAGAGCCATTTCAGCCCGAATACTTTTGAGGTGATGAAAGTTAAATTATCTTTCAAGTTGCTCAGTCGACGCATGGCCTGCGCTATAAAAATAGCAGGAGAGGATCGTAATGGATTAGCGTCGTCCACCACGTGGAAGAAATCCGCGGAATTTCTGGAGAAGATGGACGCCGTTATTGATGCGTGCAATTCGTACTCTTTACGAACAGTCGATCGACAAAAACGGCCTTTGTCCGACAGGAATCCCGAGATTCAGGAGCGGCTGGAAAGTTTCGTGACATGGTCCAAACAGTGGACAGTAAAGAACAACAGGAGCAAACCACCATGCTTCTTCGGCATACCTTTGACCGTCAGAGCCATATTAGGATTTTATAAAAGTATAAAGTTGACTTTTCCGGAATTCGAGCTAGCAACGGCTGTTTG
>NW_017177819.1:0-754 GCF_001652005.2 Ceratina calcarata
TGAAAAATTTCCGCGCTTGCGCACCTCGCTTCAGTTTCACGTTTTGGTTTACTGACCAAATAATTTTCCGCGGTGGCTATCGGGTTCACTATCACGGTCAAACTCGATCTTTTCTTATTCTATTTCTTCTCTTTCCTTTATTCACTTTCATTGGTTATGCTCGTAGTTTTTCGATTGTCGTATCTAATTCAAAGCGACACTTTTTATCACTAGCAAGATGGCGTCTCCTTCTTCCTCGTCGATCGTCGCGAGGGATTTACGCGCATGCGCGTTTCGCCTCTGTTTCTCGCTTCGATTTTTGATCGATTAATTATTCGCGTTAATTATCGAACTCGTGATCACCGTTGAACTCGATTTTTCTCTCCGGTATCTTCCTTTCTCTTTCCCGTTCACATTCACTGATTTTGCTTTTCACTTTCNTGCGGAAATATCGATTATACTCTTTAATCCATGGATCCACACGTTTTTAACTCTTTTCAAATGATGCTCTTTCTCGTGCGATGTCCTCTTTTTTCGGTATTTTCTCCTTTTAGTGCTGGAAATCGATCCTTTACTTTCGGCCTGGGTAATGGCGTCGCTCGGCGTCCCCACGTGTGCGACCGAGTATGTTCACGGAAATATCGAGAATCTTGCTCGATCCTTGATTTCTCGCACTTTCGCACTTTTCCACTTATTATTTTCTCACTCAAACTGCCTCTCACAATTAATATTTTCCACTCTATATTCGTGTAGCAGGAGTTTTACTTTCTCTGCT
>NW_017177820.1:0-753 GCF_001652005.2 Ceratina calcarata
AAATACTGTGGATCCTGAATTTCTGTAAGAACCGCAACATTTCAATAGGTGCACCCTTCGCGAAACTGAACGGAAGCCTCGTGTAAGATTTTTCTCGGTGCAGCCCGCCGGGGATCGGAGGTTGATATTAGCCCATAATGCCTCGAAGGAGGGTAGCACGAGCGCGGTCGGTTTCAGAGCTAGAATAGGGCTACGGGTCGGATACCTCTCGCGGTATTAACGTCTACAGAATGGATCAGTCGGATGCAGTGGGGCGGGATCGGCCGAGAAGCGAGGGGGAAGATCAACGAAAGGAGAGCGGTAGCGCAGGGTGAGTGTAGAGAGTTCGGTTGATTTTGAGGGGTTGCTACGGGGGTTGTCGTGGCGTACCCCTGCGGGCTCCCGCTCTCGGCTCCTCGAGGCCAGGGTGGTTTACCCCCGGCGACCGTAATACTGCTGTACGAAGGGCGAGAGAGTGCAGTCACCACGAGAACGTGTACCCATCTCACTGACGTGATCTCTCTACAGATGCACGTACACTGTCCTTTAGAAGTACGTCAACGTATACTATTCTTTATAGTATTTGATCGGAATCATTATTATTAAATTTTTTATATTACATATAAGTATTAATATAATAACACTGGTGATAATACTAGTATCATCAAAGTCATTTAATTCTCGTGATTTATTTTAATAGCCTGTTTACCCCTTATTCTAATTTGCAGTTTGTATAATGTATAAACAAAATTTATAGGAACTTCAGGAAATGGT
>NW_017177821.1:0-753 GCF_001652005.2 Ceratina calcarata
TGTTAATGTTAAAAAGTAAACGAGTTATTAAATAAGAAATTCACTAACTAAAAATGACATTCATTTGATATACCCATGTTTCGACCGTAGAATAATTACAGGAAAAGTGGAGACTTGAATGAGATAGTTTATGGCGAGTACGAGCGGAAACGTTATTTTTGAGGATTTTAAGTATTTTCTATTTCTCTAGCTTTCCATTAACAGCATGTCTTGTATTGTACTTTTTTATGTTTATTTTTGTTTCTCGTCCCTCAATAACCGATCTTGCCATAATTTAAGATTCCGAAAGGTAAGCAATCGTCCGATTTAACGGTCCGCCATGTGGTGACCACTTGGAGGAATTTTTTGCGGTCATTCGGGCCCTTCGAAGGCTCCACAGGTATCGGAAAATTTAAGTCCCACCTCACTCGGTAGTGGGAATCATTTTCTTTAAAAATAAAGGGGAGACAAACTACCTTTCAAAAAATAGCGCCAATCCAGTAGAATACGATGGGTTTTGAGAAAGGGGTAGACGAGCGAGGACAAACATTCGTGCCTGTAGTCAGTCGGCACTGAGACATCAAGTTGAGATATCGAGCTTTCGCATCAAGAAACATTCGAACCCTAAAGACTAACAGTCGAGTCTTTGAATACGAAAATTAGCAGTCGAATCTTCGAATGTACGACAATCATTCGAGTCGGTGGCGACAATCATTCGCGTCGCGAGTCACCATTTGAACTAATTGCATAAAATTAATTTTGCGTGCAATCTGT
>NW_017177822.1:0-754 GCF_001652005.2 Ceratina calcarata
GTGTACATCGGTGGGACGCACTGGAGTGCTGAGTGTCAAGTGACAAGTGCGAGAACTAAAATTGTTTAACTCCCATAACTACCCACCAGATTGAGATAGAGGGTTGAAAATTGGCAAGGGACGTTTCTTTTGGATACTCCCTCGAATGGCTCATTGCAAGTTGAATTTCGTTCAAGGGCACATTTTACCATCTTATCCGNAACTCGACCTAAAGTAGATAAACGTTCGCTCCGTTAGACGACGGATCGACGGTTACGCTCATTAGTAAGCCGATAGCGCGAGAAATTATCGTGAAAGGGACACCGTTGAGATTATCGTGAAGGGGAATAAATTATCATGAAGCGGTCGATATGACATGTGAGAAACTTTTGAAATCACCAGCGAATTCGAGGAACACCGAATGAGGAACGCGATCGTGGTATCAGGTTTACGACTTCCTTTGCAACCATTGAGCGACGATATCATCGTGCGGCATATAGCGAGAAAAGAAAGCGTGTTTAAACAGCCATATGAGAACGCAAGGTCCGAAATTTTAATAGTTCAAGATAACTGGGAGTTAATCAGTTCGATAGAGAGACGCGCGGTTCGAGATAGTTCTTACGCCTATTAATTGCATGGTGAAACACACAAAATATTTTCCCTCCGAAAAGAAAAAAGTGAAGGCGCGGCACCCCGGTGAGTGTCCGTCTTTTCAGGTATAAGTACCCCCATAAATCCTTCAAGGACTGTGTCAAACATGGTGCACTGGACCGCC
>NW_017177823.1:0-529 GCF_001652005.2 Ceratina calcarata
ATGCGTTATTTGTGTCGCGATGTCTGCTCGGTTGGGTTATCCATGGGTATTATTATGTGTGAGCGACAAGCAGCAGTGCGGCATCTGTCGACATCGCTCACAGCATTGAATCTATCTCTCCCATTCCGTATCTCTCCCACCGAAAGAAGTTTCGAGCAGTCTTTCGTTCCATAAGATCGAAGGGAACTCCTTACCACTTCAATGGGAACAGTGAACGAGCACACGTGCAATTGAATGATCATTTCAGAGTTTTATATAAAGCATCGAGAGTTTATTTTCCTTAAGAGTGTTCTTATACTACAACATATTGTTTTATATTATATATTTTTACCTGTCATTTATTTTTGTAAAATAAAGTGTTAAATCTGAGACGACTGAAATAAAATAAGTGTTAAACCTGAATACGAGGGGAGAAGTCTTCCAAAAGCATAAGATCCTACAGGTTATCGGCCCAGCCATCTCCGTAAAACTCATCAATTCAGGTAATTACACTAAATTTCAGAGTAGTTAAACATAGAGAAAATAGAGC
>NW_017177823.1:1996-5754 GCF_001652005.2 Ceratina calcarata
ACATAATACAGAGAACATAACTTTCATAGCAGATTCAGGAGCAACAGAACACATTATAAATAAAGGTTTAATATTAAAGAACTTTATCAAAAGCAAAGGTGAAGAGATAAAAAGCGCAAATAAGAACAAGTCAGTAAATATAAAAATAGATGGTAGAGGAAATCTATTATTAAGTACAGAGAACAATGACATTTTTCTTCTTAATGTAATTTGCGCGTCCAATGTATCAGACAATTTACTTTCATTAAGAAAGTTTGCTGACGAAGGTTTCGGAATATACTTGGACGATAAAGTTCTGAGAATATTGAACCTAGAGAACAATGAAACTTATATTACCGGATATTATGATAAACCTAACTGGCTCATTGATTTTAAAGTTCGCAATAACGATGATTCATATAGTAAGTATGAAAGATATACAGCAACTGCCCAACTTGTATCAATAGAAGATTTTTTAGAACAATCTCAGACGAATATGCGTGAATCAGAGATAAACACCTGGAGCGAGTCTGAGATTGGGAGGGAGAATAAGGAAGAAATTGATAGAGAAAACAATGAATCAAAAGAGTCACAGAGTAATTCAACAGAGATAGTGAGTAATGAGCCAGAGAGGTGTATCATAGATTTAGACGAAATCGCATCTGAGTCAGAGTTAGAGAATTTAAATTGGAATATGCAAGAGAAACATGTAGAGAAAAACAATAATATTCCAAGTACAGGAATGTTATGGTATATGAGACTTGGTTACTTATCATTAGAATATATGCGACACATGCAAAAGCACGAAGAAAAACTCAAAAACGTAAAATTAAATCATGAAATACAGGATTGTGAAACTTGCATATTCGCCAAGATGGAATCAATTCCTTTTAAAAATAATAGGAGTAGAGTAGATAGGCCATTACACACTATACATACAGACACCATGGGTAAAATAACACTGGCGTCTTTTCCGGGCCGGAGTAGACTCATTACGGTATTCATAGATAATTATAGTAGATATGCCAGAGCTTACAGTATCGTGCATAAAAATGAATCTGGTCAATGCCTGGAAAGGTTCTTGGAGGATCGAGAAATTTGGTTGGCAAGAACGAAAAAGTGTGTTTCATCAGAGCAGACAGAGGCACCGAATTCACAGGAGGAGAATTTTTAGAGATAATGAAAAAGGAAGGAATAAATGACGACTTTGCACCACCAAATACTCCACAACTGAACGATACTGCAGAAAAATTTAACAAAACTCTTCAGAGAAAAGTCAGAGCATTAATGTTTGATTCAGGGTTGCCATCAACTATGTGGGCGTTTGCTGTGGAGGCAGCAGTATATATTTATAAAAGAACACCTCACAAGTCGGTAGGATATAAAATGCCACTGTCACTCATGATCTCTCAGAAAAAGAGTCATATAGATGAAATAAAAAGATTCGGTAGTGTCAGTTATGTAAAAATACCGAAACCAGAGAACAAGTTTACACACAGAGCGATAAAAGCTATTTTAGTGGGATACACAGATACGGGTTATCTGCTATGGCATCCTACGACTGGAAAATTCTTAAATTCCAGACATGTAAAATTTAACGAGAAAGTTGTTTACAGAGATATAGCAGCTAGATCAGATATGTCACGTGTAGAGTTTGGGGAAACTGTATCGGAAGATACTGCAGAGAGGAGAGAATCAAGAGACATAAACACAATCGGACCAGAGAAGGAAGACAAAACAAAGGACGAGAGAAATGAAACGACAAAAAGGAAAAGAAAACACGAAGATGCAAAAATGCCGGAAATTAGGAAAATGCCAAAGAGAACTGCCAAGGAAAACCCGAAAAGAGATTCAGATTTTGTTTACCAGACAGAGAATATAATTGGGAAAAAGAATCAAGAAATACAGGAAGATGAAACTATATTCGCATTATTGGCTGGAGTAAATGATGATCCGAAGAATTTCAACGAAACCATGGAATCAGGAGATCGGAACGAGTGGAAGGACGCGATCCAAGAGGAACTAAAATCAATCACGAACAATGAAGTCTGGGAGATAGTGGACAGACCAAAGACTGGATTGGACAACAAGAAACCAAATATAATTGACTCCAGATGGGTATTTAAGAGAAAAAGCGAGGAAAATGGAAGGGAGAAATTCAAAGCCAGGTTAGTGATAAGGGGTTTCAAATATAAAAATAAATATGAGCTCAGAGAAACGTACGCACCAGTTTCGCGCTTGGCTTTAATAAAAGTAGCATTGGCAGTAATAAACAAATTCAAATTGGAAGCATGTCAACTCGATGTGAAGACGGCATTTCTGAACGGCATATTAGATGAAGAAATTTACATGGAGATTCCAGAGGGATTGAATATTGATCAGGAAAGAGATAAGGTATGCAAACTAAAGAGAGCTTTATATGGACTAAAAATCAGTTCAAAGAAATGGAACCAGAGATTCACAGAGGAGGTAAAGAAACTAGGTTTAGAAAGAGACATCAATGAACCGTGTCTTTTCACATGGAGAAAGGACGGACACATGGTGATGCTGGTATTGTACGTGGACGATATCATCTTAGCTAGAAATGATTCAGGAAGGATACACGCGATTAAGAGTGAGTTATGCAAAGCTTTTAAAATGAAAGATCTGGGGGAACCCAAAATGTTCCTGGGTATTAAAATGAACTGGGATAAGGAGAACAGTGTAATGTCGTTAAAACAATCAGAGTACATAGATAAGGTGTTAAAGAAATTCAATGTGGAAGAATGCAAAGCACAAAGCACACCTATGGTGACCAGGCAGGTGAAGAACAGGAACAATAATTACGGGACGAATGAAGATCATCAGAAAGAATCCATAGACATGAGCAAGACACCATACAGAGAAGCGATAGGTAGTTTACTTTATCTAGCGGGTGTCACTAGGCCAGACATAGCATATGCTGTGAATTACTTAGCACGGAAACAAGTGAATCCCACAGAAGAAGATTGGAAAGATGTGAAACGAATATTCAGATATCTAAAAGGAACGACGGATATGGGACTAATATACAGAGGAACTGAAGAACAGCTAGAAGCATTTACGGACGCGAGTTTCAGAGACTGTGAAGATTCGTGCTCGACAGGAGGATATGTATTCAAACTGTTTGGCGATACGATCACATGGAGAAGTCATAAACAGAGTTATGTAACATTTTCAACGTGTCAAGCTGAATACCTAGCTATGAGTGAGGCATGTCAAGGAATATCCTTGGACAAAGCATTAAGAGATATTACAGGGAAAACACATTATCCAGTGACAGTGTGGTCTGATAACAGATCAGCAAAGGATTGCACTCAAATGAATGTTTCACACAAATTAAAGAGTTTTGATGATTCGAGGGAAGAGATAATTAGGAAATTGGAACAAAGAGAAGTCAAAGGAAATAAGGGTCATATAGCTGACGCACACGGGGATTTCGTTAAGAGATGTGTGATGGAAAATAAAGTTTTAGTTCAGTGGATCAGCACCAAGGAAAATCTTGCAGACATCATGACAAAACCCTTGCCAACCACTACACACACACACTTAAGAGACAAAATTTTGTTTTAGAGAAGTTATTAAAATTTTACAGGGAAGTTTTATTTATCATTTCAGAGAAACAGAATAGAAACCAGACGGGGACGCAATAGCCGCACTGGGAGGGAGTGTGAGCGACAAGCAGCAGTGCGGCATCTGTCGACATCGCTCACAACATTGAATCTATGGCCGGTATTCAGAGTCGTTGCTTATTCTTAAGA
>NW_017177823.1:6634-10943 GCF_001652005.2 Ceratina calcarata
CACTCGTCGATTCATCATCTTCTCCAAGATCCTTTTCTTCTTGGATTAAGCGTTCTAGCAGATTCGATACAGTCTGCCTTACTGGCTCAACACTGCCCCATGCTGTTTTGAACATCGAAAATTTAGACGTTAAACTGGACAGTATTTTCGATACCACGGCACGTTCCGATACTTCTTCGCCTAGATCCCTCAACTGCGATGCCATATTCTGCACTGCTGACACATGTTGAATTACTGTGTCCGAAGGATTCATTTTATACGAATAGAACCGTTCTTGTAACGCACCGACGTTCGATTCTGACTTCTGCTCATGCATCGACGCGAGCCTCGTCCACATTTCATGTGCCGTACTACACACGATTACACTGAGTACCTGTTCATGTTCCATCGACGACGCAATAATCGCTGTCGCTCTCGCATCGTCTTTCTTCCACGCTCTCATGTGCGCGGCATTTTGTCCTTCTAGATTCTGCGGTTTAACCCTCGATCCATCGACGATATCGAATATATCATGTGCCTTTAGCACTGCGGCTACTGTGAATTTCCATGCTTGGAAATTCTTTCCATCGAAACGTTTAACCCCCTTGGTCAACGCGTCTTCCGACATTTTCGCCACTAAAAATATTCACTTTCCCGCTCTAGGACTGAAAAACGCGAGTCACTTTTCGTTTTTACGAGATTTCAAATCTCTCGATCACTCCCGATCGACACCGATTACCGTTCGATTACGAAAACTATTCGCGATTCTTCACGCGCCACGTGCCTTGCTCGCACGCGGTTTCACACAATGGCCGAACTCTGACCACGTGCACTATTTCGCACAATCAAAATTAAATTTTACGTAGTGGAAACGGCCTGGGCCCATAACCTGATGAGGTAATTAATTTTATTAATGTTAATAGCAGAGTAAAATAAATGTTACGTAGTTTGATAATAACGAAATTAAACGGTGTGTCTTCTTATCGAACAAAAAAGGAACTTATGGAACTAGAAACAGTCTTTCTTCTCAGGACTCAGTTCGTGAAAACGGTTCGAGACCGGGACGAGAACTGAGACCCCTTTTGGCAAAGGCTAACCACATGGGGTGTAAGATACGCAACTATCATTTACTTAAAAGTACCCGGTGACTAACCACAGTCGATAACTGCGTATTACGAATGCGACGACAACTTATGTATTCACCTTAACACATCCTACATTATGATAATGCGTTCACCTGCGCGGTAACGTCACGAAAACAGGAAGCAAAACGTTTAGGAGTTCCACGAAGCGACGATGAGTTAGACAAGATGATTAAAAAGTATTTCGATATTGACGGATAAGCTCTCGTGTTAAAGCCAATCGCGAAGATCGTAGGGCGATGGAAATTCTAGGTTCGAGTAGTTTTCACAACGGAAAGGAATGGGAAGTTAGATTATTGTGGAAAGACGACGACGAAATATTTGACGATGCTCGTGCTGTGGCTCTCCACCGTCTCCTTTCGCAAGAAAAACGAATTGATCGCGACGCGACGTACGGAAGTTTATATTACAAAGAAATGGAAAGATTTTTCCAAAAAGGATACGCGAAGATGGCAGTCAATGAGCCAGTGGGAAAAAGGGTTAGGTATTTGTCACATTTCGGAGTACAGAATATAAATAAACCTGGCAAAGTACGGATAGTTTACGATTCAGCTGCGGAGTCTAAAGGGAAGAGCTTTAATAGTTTCTTGTTAGCGGACCCAGACCTCTTAAAATCATTGTTAGGAGTGCTGATGCGTTTCAGGCAGTTTGCCTACGCGATCAAAGCGGACATACGCGATATGTTTTTGAAAATTAAAATCAGTGAAGAAGACCAAGATGCGCAGCGTTTTCTATGGAGAGGCGCAAATCGGACGGACGAACCGAAAGAATGTATATTCATATCAGTTTTGTTTGGTGCGAAGTCGTCGCCCTGCACAGCAATTTACATTAAGAATAAAAACGCGTCACAGTATTTATCGCATTTTCCCGCGACTGCAAATAGTTTGATGGAGAATTGCTACATGGATGACTTCTTAGATAGTTGCGAAACGATTACCGAAGCCGCGGAACGGGTTGAGCAAGCTATAACCATCAATGAGTTCGCGAATTGGGAGATGCACGGCTGGGCCAGCAACGCGCCGGAAGTCCTAGAAAATCGGAAAATTGATGACAATGCGGGTACTTTAGTGAAAGAGGATGTGAACAAGCTTAACAGCGAGAAAATTCTCGGGTTGAAGTGGGCAAATTCGTCGGTCGAGTTAATGTTCAACTGTAATCAAAAGAAAATTACGGACGATTTTTATAGTGGACAGAAAAGGCCAACAAAACGTGGATTCCTAGGAGTCATAATGTCAGTTTTCGACCCGCTTGTATTCCTTACACCTTTCACTATACAATCGCAAATATTGATGCAGAATATCTGGTCCAGCAGGATAGGTTGGGATGAGGCCTTGCGCGATGAGGAGTTCGAACACTGGCGGCAGTGGTTACGCGATTTAGAAAAAGTAAAGATTTGCAGTATTCCTCGGTGTTATCAAAATTATGATTGTCAAGTTAGGGAAGCAGAATTACATGTTTTCTGCGACGCGAGTACTAAGGCCTACGCAGCTGTAGCTTATTGGAGATTCATCCTAACCAATGATTCATTTCATGTTGCTATTATCATGGCGAAGAGTCGAGTACCACCTTTAAAGCCGTCCACGATACCGCGATTTGAGTTGCAAGCGGCACTTGTAGCGACGAGGTTAGCTAAGACAATCGAAAAGGAACACGATTTCAAAATTAAACGCAGAGTCTTCTGGTCAGATTCTCAAACGGTTTTACATTGGATAAGTAAAGACCCGCGAGAGTTTAGAGTTTTTGTAGCAAATCGGTTAGATGAGATTCGCGAGAATTCAGAAATCAAAGAGTAGAGATGGGTCCCGACGAAAGATAACCCAGCAGATGACGGAACGAGAGTCGCGCCGAATGCGTTAGACAAAGGTAGCAGATGGTTAACGGGACCGCCCTTCTTGCGCGAAATAGAATCTTCATGGCCATCCAACAAAGATAAGTTTAACGGGGAATATGTAAAAACGCTTCGATCAGTCATGAATATAGAAAGAGAATTGCCTATTATTGATTTTTCTAGATTCTCCTCTTTGGATAGACTCTTATTTGTTGTATCCCGCGTATTAGAGGCCATAGATATTTGGAGGAATAGAAAGCGTACGTTAATAGAAAGAAGAGTTAATGCAGAGAAGATCTGTTACAAATTGAGTCAATCGGTTTCATTCGCGGAAGAGATAAATTGCATTAAGAAATCGAAAAGCATCCCTAAGAGCAGTAAGGTTGCTCCACTAGGCGCGTTTTTAGATATGTATCACGTTTTGCGCGCGGAAGGACGATTAAAAAATTTCATTGGACAGGACTTTGAGACTCAACCGATTATTTTAGACGCGTGTTGCGGATTTTTAGGCTTTCCGCGAGCCTCCCGGATGGACGGGGTCGGATAGCTAAGATCAGAACGCGGTTACGACACAGAACAGTTTATTAGAGCTAATTCGCTCGTTGTCAATTACAAAATGTGAAGCCGGACCGTTTCACTTTACAAGCTTCGTCAAATAAGTCGTGATCGTACGTGAGCTATGGTGGTCAAATCGTGCGTCGCAGAAACCGTGTTCTGCACGTGGCCGTTACACGAATTTGAACCACGAGTCGGTCTTCGCGTGATCTACTCACTACGCCGTGATCTCCGTGATCAATCGATCAAACGATAATACTTATCGTACGCGGGCGGTTCGACGATTCTATTAATCGTGAACTCAGTTTCCGAATAGGAAATCGCGGACTAAATTTCGACACGTCTATACTCCTCAATGATTTGTAACGGACTCATGCCGGTCTGTCGCCGACCGGCAGCTTCTTCGTTCTTCATGCTGGCGGCGCTGTCGATGCGCGACCGGAAGGGCATCGACTTTGCGAACATTCGAGATTACTCTCGAACACTAACACATTTTCATATTCATTATCATTATTGGACACACTCTACATTTCTCAGTCTCGTCTATCCATGTTTTCCCATCCCCTAGACTAATTAAGAATCTGTCTTCCATCACATAAGAATTATACATTTACCACATCCAAATCCCGTTTGATATCCGAGTCATTCACTTACCCTATTTGCAGCCGATTAATAAAAGGATCATCAGGTCTCACCAAAGATCCAGTCTGTTTCTCCATCCGCCAACATCGTCAAGGCATTCGTTCTCCCGTCGTTCGTAACATCGTCCCGTTCAGGCTTATGTTTAAATATCGATCACTTTCCT